>NC_091950.1:302045465-302270465 GCF_031021105.1 Erythrolamprus reginae
ATTTGAATGGCCAATCTAATGTCCTGGTGGGAAATGCTTTCACCTGCAAATAATTTCTCAGTTTTAGATATCATCTGGTTTTCTCTTGGGATCTATTTTGTTCTTTTAGTTTGACCCTAGAAAAATACCCAAGGAACAAAGCAGAACTATAACAAGCTGTAAAACAGCACAGTGTACAATTTAGTAATTGAAACAACTACAACAAATTCATCAGTTCCACTTCAGGAAAGTGATTACAAGAATTCAGAAGTTCAGAAGGAAGAATTTGAGAAGCATCTTTACCGATGCTTCAGAACCCTACTTCTTATTGGTATGCTCCTACCTCCTATCCATACTGTTTAGACAATCAGATAATCCTTGGTTTACAATAGTTCATTTAACAAACATTTATTTTTTTAAAAAAGATATACTTTATTAATTTATTAAGAATGGGGAAAGGGAATGGGAATACAAAAAGAAAGATAGGAGGGGTATGAGGCAAGCAATCTTTTTATACAGTAGTATATATATATTGTTATATATTCATTTCAAACATTTATCTATAGATAATTATTTTGTATTCAATATTCGTATTTACATAGTCTTATATCTATAAAATATAGTAATTTAAGAATAACGTAGTGCTTTGCTATATGCATTGATAGATATTGTAGTAAAGATTGTAGATGAGGTAAGAAAGGGGGGGAAAGGGGGGGTAGTACCTGCAAGCTAGCAGGAATATATATTGTGACAACTTAGTTTGGTAATGTTTATTAATTTTGTGGGTAAAAGATATTTGTGAGTTATGCTATTAATATATTGTCATTATTTATCGGATGGATTGAACTCAGACAGAGATTGTGTCAGTTTTGGTCAGAATTTCTGTTGTGTATATCTTCCTTTTGATTTATGTTGAGGAATTTTAATTGGTTTTTGTTTTATTGTTTTTAAAATTAGATAACCATCTGTATCATTTCTCCCAGGCCTTGTAGAACTCTGAATCGTTTTTGTTTTGTATTTCCATTGTTATTTTTGATAATTCAGCGCATTCCATGATTTTACTAATAATAGTTAACAAACATTTAAAGTTTCAGTGGCACTGAAAAAAGTCACTGACATATGACCTTTATATCGTACAGACTCATATTCAAGACAGTTGCTCTGTCCCAGGAGTCATGTAAAAACATTTCACAACCTTCTGAAAAGAAAAGTCAATGAGGAAGTCACTTTCATTTAACAACTGCATTTACTAACTTAACATCCGCAGTATTTCATTTACTGTGACCAGAAAGGTTGTAAAATGAGATGGCATTCACTTAGCAAATGAATTACGTAGCAACAGAAATTTTGGGTTCTATTGTAGTTGTAAGTTGTCTCTTTGTATCTCTCCAAACAAACAATGAGAAGGAAGCACTCACTGGAGAAGAGCCTAAGGCTGGGAAAGACTGAGGATAAAAGTAGAAGGGGCCAACAGAGAATGAGGTAGCTGGATGGAGTCACTGAGGCAGTCAGCATGAGCTTAAATGGACTCCCGGGGATGGTAGAGGACAGGAAGGCCTGGAGGAATGTTGTCCATGGGGTCGTGATGGGTCAGACTTGACTTCACAACTAACAACAACAGAAACAATCTTCACTCATATTTTTGCATGATTCTTCCAGATTTATGCACAATCTTTTGTTGAAAGCCTATTGAAGCACTAATTAATTCTCAGACATCCAGGTTATGGTTGTCCCAAAGGTGCTTTTTCAAGAGGCAACTGGACTTTGTGGTTTTTCTTTGAAGATGTTTCACTTCTTGAACTACTGTTAATTAATACGTTATTAATAAACCTATTAATTATGCCACTGAAAACATAAGAAGTATTTTCTTAAACAGTAACTTGTAGCCTACATTATTAGTGGTTAGTGTATTTGTCTTTGATTTTGGACATGAAAATAAAGCAAATGTTTAGACCCAGGCATCTTGTAATCCCCCAGCAAACAAAGCTAAAAACATCAGGATAAACAAGTTAAAAGATCAGATACAGAATTTTATTTATTCATAAGATGTATTGACTACCTCAATCTCAAGAGACTCTAGGCAATGTACAAGTGTAAAACATGAGAACACAATAATATATAATGATATAGAATAATCTAATTGAATACAAGTAACAAAAGAGAATCCAACTATTTTGTACAAGGCCATCCACAACTATTTGTGGAGATTCTCAGTCAGCCAGATCTCAAAAGTGCTTTTTCTAAAAGGCAAAGCAATTTTTGTTTTTCCTGTTTTGCTTCACTTTCAGGAAGCTTCATCGGTTCTGGAAAGATGATGGAAGAATCCTTCCATCATTCTCAGCATCCTGCTAGAATTGATGGAGCTTCTTAGCCAAGGTTTTCATTCACCTTTAGGAACATAGAATAATAGTGTTGGAAGGGACCTCAGAGACCTTCTAGTACAATCCCCTTCTCAAGTAGGAGATCATTTCAGACAAGTGGTTGTCCAGTCCAGACTTTTCGAAAGCCTCCAGTAATGGAAAATCAATATTTACAATACCCTTACACCAAGATGTACACTGTTCGGAAGATATTATCCAGTAGAAAGTGGTATAGTTCATCCTTCCTGTCACACCACATGATAAGAAGAGATATAGTATATGTCCCTGTTTGTCTGAATTCGGCTGGAAAAAATCTATTTGGGAAATTCAGTAGCTATCCTGACCATGAACCATATAAGACCCTACACTTAGCATCCATATTATAACAACATCCATATTATACAATAGAATTTCAGTTCTAATTTCTATTTCATTAAAATTGAAATAGAAATTCTGTATCTATTCTGTAAATCCACTGGACATTAATAATAATGTATTGTCCTAATTTCAAGTGCGGTTGGTAGGAATCAATCAGTAATAGATTGTAGAACAACTTATTATTCTAACTTTCCATTTTGAAGCCAAAACTGGGTTGTTTTCTTACTGATGGTATCAATTATACGTTTTCTGAGGGATAAATTTAACCCAATCTTCTTTTGTTATGATTCTTTTTAAAATATTTTAATTTTATTGTGGGATTTATTTTAATTACATTTTTAAAATTAACTATGAGTCATTTGTGAAAATGTAATCTGCACAGAAAATTTATATTACCAAGGAAAAAGGATAGAAAGAAATGAATAAGTTTGTAAGTTTAATCAGATTTGTATGCCGCCCCTCTCCGCAGACTCAGGGCGGCTCACAGCAACAACAATACAATGCAAAACAAATCCAATATTTAAGCTAATTTAAAAAACACCACAAATTAAAACCAATCATACACACTAGCATACCATGCATAAATTTTATAAGCCTAGGGGGAGGGAACATGTCAATTCCCCCATGCCTGACGACAGAGGTGGGTTTTAAGGAGCTTACGAAAGGCTAGGAGGGTGGGGGCAACTCTGATATCTGGGGGGAGTTGGTTCCAAAGGGTCGGGGCCGCCACAGAGAAGGCTCTTCCCCTGGGTCCCGCAAAATGACATTGTTTAGTTGACGGGACCCGGAGAAGGCCAACTCTGTGGGACCTAACTGGTCGCTGAGATTCGTGCGGCAGAAGGCGGTCCCGGAGATATTCTGGTCCAGTGCCATGAAGGGCTTTATAGGTCATAACCAACACTTTGAATTGTGACCGGAAATTGATCGGAAACCAATGCAGACTGCGGAGTGTTGGTGTGACATGGGCATATTTAGGAAAGCCCATGATAGCTCTCGCAGCTGCATTCTGCACGATCTGAAGTTTCTGAACACTTTTCAAAGGTAGCCCCATGTAGAGAGCATTACAGTAATTGAGCCTCGAGGTGATGAGGGCATGAGTGACTGTGAGCAGTGACTACCGGTCCAAATAGGGCCGCAACTGGTGCACCAGGCGAACCTGGGCAAACGCCCCCCTCGCCACAGCTGAAAGATGTTTCTCTAATGTGAGCTGTGGATCGAGGAGGACGCCCAAGTTGCGAACCCTCTCTTAGGGGGTTAGTGACTCCCTCCCCAGGGTGATGGACGGACAGATGGAATTGTCCTTGGGAGGCAAAACCCACAGCCACTCCGTCTTATTTGGGTTGAGCTTGAATCTGTTGACACCCATCCAGACCCCAACAACCTCCAGGCACCGGCACATCACTTCCACTGCTTCACCGACTGGACAAGGGGTGGAGATGTAAAGCTGGGTATCATCTGCATACTGATGATACCTCACCCCATGCCCTTGGATGATCTCACCCAGCGGTTTCATGTAGATATTAAATAGTAGGGGGGAGAGGACCGATCCCTGAGGCACCCCACAAGGGAGTAACCTAGAGGTCGACCTCTGACCCCCCACTAACACCGACTGCGACCAACCAGAGAGGTAGGAAGAGAACCACTGAAGGACAGTGCCTCCCACTCCCAACCCCTCCAGCTGGCGCAGAAGGATACCATGGTCGATGGTATCAAAAGCCACTGAGAGGTCAAGAAGCACCAGGACAGAGGATAAACCCCTGTCCACGGGCCCGCCAGAGATCATCCATCAGCGCGACCAAAGCAGTTTCCGTGCGGTAGCCGGGCCTGAATCCTGACTGCTGAGGACCTAGATAATCGGCTTCTTCCAAGGACCAATGGAGCTGGAGCGCCACCACCTTCTCAACATCCTTCCCCAAAAAGGGAAGGTTGGAGACTGGTAGATAGTTATTGAGAATGGCTGGGTCCAGGGAAGGCTTTTTGAGGAGGGGGCGCACAAGTGCCTCCTTGTAGGGATACGGAAAGGACCCCCTCCCCAAAGAAGCATTGACAATCTCCTGGACCCAGCTCCGTGTCACCTCCCTGCTGGCCGAAACCAGCCAGGAGGGACACGGATCCAGTAAACAGGTGGCGGAACTCACAGCTCCAATGGCCTTGTCCACTTCACCAGGTGTCACCAGATCAAACTCTTCCCAGACAGGTGGACAAGTACGTGCCCCAGTCACCTCAACTGACTCGTTGTCAGTCGACTCTGTATTCCAATTAGAGTCGAGGTCTGCTCGGATCCGAGCGATTTTATCAGCGAAAAACGTGTTAAAATCCTCGGCACTACTCTGCAAGGGCTCCCCAACTCCCCCCTGATTAAGAAGGGAGCGGGTCACCCTAAACAGAGTGGCCGGGTGGGATTCCGCTGATGCAATCAAGGCGGAATGATATGCGCATCTTGCCGCCTTGAGCGCCACTTTGTAAGTCTTAACATGTGCTCTTACAAGTGTTCAATCGGATTCGAACTTACTCTTCCTCCATCGCTTCTCTAGACGTCTCTTCTGGCGTTTCAACTCCCGGAGCTCCTCGTTGAACCATGGAGCTCTACGGGGTCTAGTGCCGCGGAGAGGTCGCAATGGCGCAATTCGGTCAAGAGCCTCCACTGCAGCCTTGTTCCAGGCCTCAGCCAGAGACTCTGCCGAACTGTGTACGAGTGTATCTGGAATAACCCCAAGCGCCTTCTGAAAGCCCTCTGGGTCCATCAGGCGTCTGGGACGGAACAGCTTAATCGGTTCCGCCTCCCTTCGGGGAAGGATTGGAGCCAGGAAGTCAAGCCGCAGTAGAAAATGGTCCGACCATGACAAAGGCAACACTTCTAAGCCCCTTAGTCTCAGACCATTACTCAGTTGCTCAGAGAGGAATACCATGTCGGGTGCATGCCCCCCCTCATGAGTCGGACCCTGTACTACTTGGGTCAGGTCCATGGCTGTCATGGTGACCATGAACTCCTGTGCCAGTCCAGAGGTTTCACTGAGCGACGGCAGGTTAAAGTCCCCCAAGACAATAAGTCTGGGGAACCCCACCACCAACCCGGCTACCTCCTCGAGTAGCACAGGCAGGGCTTGTGACACGCAGCTGGGAGGCAGATACGTGAGAAACAAGCCCACCTGGACCCCTAAGTCCAACTTCACCAGGAGGGACTCGCAACCCGCAATCTCTGGAGCAACGAGTCTACGCAAGCCAAGGCTGTTGCCATGTAAACTGTCTCTAGGCAGACTATGTAAATAGGTTGCGCCTGATTGGCTGTGGCGCTGACAGCTCGCGTTTGAGCGGGAAATTTGTGTATAAATAGAGCCGGTTTTGCCGGCGCCAGCTGAGACGCGTTCAAGCTGGTAGTCACTTCTAAAGAGCTGAGAAATAAAGCGAACCGTCTCGTTACGTGCTGTCTCGAGTCACTTCACCTGGCGACGACGGAAGAACGAGCCTTCGCTTGCCGCAATGGATCCCTTGCCGGTCGGGAGAGCTCCAGACTTCTTCAACCCGGAGAAGACTACGTGGGACGCTTATCTAGCGAAATTCGAAGTGTTCCTCGAGGCTGCGGGCATGAGAAACGCCGATGCCGATCGGAAGAGAGCGATTTTTTTAAACTACTGCGGCACCGAAATGTTCGATCTCGCCCAGACGTTGACCGACCCAACTCCGGTGAATTCCATTTCCTGGGACTCCCTGAAGACGAAGCTCTCCGACCATTTCAAACCGACAAAGCCGCCAATCGTCTATCGCCACCAGTTCTCCAGAATGGGACAACTTGAAGGAGAATCTATCAACCAATACGCGACGCGCCTCAGAGCCGTGCTGTCAAAATGCCGCTTTGAAAATCCGGAAGCGCGCTTAATTGACTCCCTCATCTTCGGAATGAAAAACTCTACGGTTAGAAACAAGCTCCTGACCGAAGAGGAGCCTTCACTTCAAAACGTGATCAAACTCGCCCAGACCGCTGAAGTCGCTGAAGCAGCTGCATGAGAACTCAAGCAAAACGATAAACAGGAAGTCGTGGCTCACATCCATTCGCCTCCTCAACGAGCCCACTCTCCTTCCGAAGCAATTACACCTCCACACCCCGAAGACGACTGCTTCCTAATTCGACAAGACCACCTCCAAGCCTCAAGACCTCCACGTCAAATTCTTCCATGTTCCGGTTGCCGCGGAAACCATCCCCGTCATCAATGCCCCTTCCGGGACGCCGATTGCCGCCGTTGCGGCCGCCGTGGGCACATCGCCGCCGCTTGCAGAGCCCCAACTCCAGAGGACACCTTCTCCTCTCCAAGGGCTGCCAGATTCAACAACCAAACCCGAGGGAACAGAGGCTTCCGCTCCTTCGGCCGAAACAAGCACTCAAACTATAACCGCGACTACATAAGAGGTACTCGGAACATTACTATTAATACGGTAACAACCAACAAAACAAAAATTAACATTTCTTTGCTGTTAAATGCTAAACCATGCCAGATGGAACTGGACACTGGTTCTCGTTATAGCATTATGCCTTGGACAAAGGTTAAACTTTATATGCCTCATGTTAACAAACATAATTTAATGCATTCTGATTTACGTATTAAGGATTTTCAAGGGCAATTAATTCCTGTTTTAGGCATTGTAAATGTACCAATTGTATACAAATGTTTTAAGGGTGACCTTCCACTGCTAGTGGTGTCAGGGCAAACTCATTCCCTTTTAGGCTTAGAATGGATGAACCCATTGGGGATAGGAATTTCTGGCATCCACACAATTACACATTCTGACAATCCTGATTTTGTCAAAGAGTTTCCAAATGTATTCAGTCCAACTCTGGGGACGTATAAAGGGCCACCTATATCTTTCTCACTAGACCCTAAGGTGCCTCCAATCCGCCTCAAAGCCCGGAGAGTTCCTTTGCCTCTACTACCCAAACTAGATATTGAGTTAGACAAACTCATCCATCAAGGTATTCTAGTTCCAATAGATCAAGCGCCATGGGAAACCCCAATTGTCACTCCCCTCAAACCAGACGGCTCCTTGCGAGTTTGCGCAGATTACAAGTCAACCCTGAACAGAGCCTTACAACATCACCCATACCCCATACCGGTTGTACAACACTTACTGCATTCCCTGGGGGAGGGGAAGGTATTTGCGAAAATCGACCTGGCCCAGGCTTACCTACAGCTTCCCGTAGACGAACCTACATCATATTTCCAAACCATTGTCACCCATAGGGGAGCATTCCGTTGCACCCGATTGCAATTTGGAGTCAGTGTAGCCCCGGGGATATTCCAGAGTTTGATGGAACGCCTCCTCACTGGAATAGGAGGAACTATACCTTACTTTGATGACATTCTAATTTCTGGAAGGGATCAGGGCCAATTAAATGCTAGAATAAGACAAGTTCTAACTAGGCTACAGGACAAAGGCCTACGGGTTAAACCAGGAAAATGTGTATGGGGAACCAGCAGTGTTAATTTTCTGGGATACACTATTGATGGCGAAGGGATCCATCCCACTAGCGAGAAAGTTAGGGCAATACAACACGCTCCCGAGCCAAAAAATAAGTCTGAATTACAAGCTTTTTTGGGATTACTTAATTTCTACTCTGTTTTTTTGAGGCAGAAGGCCACAGCAGCGGAACCCCTCCACCGGCTGCTTCAGAAGGAAGTTCCCTGGCAATGGGGGAAAATTGAGAGTGAAGCATTTACCCGAATAAAAAGTCTATTAACGTCCAAAAGTGTAGTGGTACAGTACAGTTCATTACTTCCCCTACGACTTACGTGCGATGCTTCCCCTTACGGGGTGGGTAGTGTACTGGCTCATGTACTGCCTAACGGTACAGAGGCCCCTATCGCATTTTTCTCCAGAACCCTGTCCAGCACAGAAAGAAACTACAGTCAGCTGGACAAGGAGGCGTTAGCATTAGTCTCAGGAGTAAAGAAATTCCACAATTACATTTTTGGTCGAAAATTCCAATTAGTAACCGATCACAAACCCTTGTTAGGCCTTCTAGCCCCAGACAGACCAACTCCACCTTTTATGTCCCCCCGCTTGCTAAGATGGGGAATCTTCTTGGCAGGATATCAATATGAACTAATTCATAAGGGAGGGACAACCATCAACCATGCGGATGGCCTTAGCAGATGCCCCATTCCAGACTTAGTAGAGGATCCTGCCCCATCCGCTGATGTCTTATTAATAGAGTTGGCTGATAACCCCCTGACTACTGCCAAGGAGGTAGCCGAGCATACAGCTAAAGACCCCATTCTCATGAAAGTTGTAAATTGTGTTCTAAAAGGGTGGAATAATGAAAACTTGGGGACAGAATTGTCTGATTTTAAAAGTAAGAGGTTAGAACTCTCTGTTATTAAGGGATGTCTGTTATGGGGCGACCGGGTTGTGATTCCTGAGACTCTGAAATCTAAGGTTTTAACCATGCTCCATGTGGGCCATCCAGGAATCGTGAGGATGAAGGGACTAGCAAGGGGCCATTTCTGGTGGCCAGGGCTTGATGGCCACATTGAGAGTTGGGTGTCAAAGTGTGACCCTTGTCAGGAGTCACGGCCAAGACCCCCAAAAACAACACCTTTGGACTGGGAGCCACCCCAGGGCCCGTGGTCTAGATTGCATATAGATTTCGCTGGTCCCATTGATTCTAAATATTTTCTAATTGTGGTAGACGCATATTCTAAGTGGGTCGAAATAATACTGATGCATAACATCACCACATGCTCAACTATTAAAGCGTTACGCCACCTTTTTGCCACGCATGGCTGCCCAGATGTGTTGGTTTCAGACAATGGGCCCCAACTGACAGCCAGACAGTTTGAACTCTTCCTGGATCAGTTAGGGGTAAGGCATGCCCTCATTTCTCCTTTTTCGCCATGGGCGAACGGATTGGCAGAGAGATACGTACGGGTTGCCAAGGAAGCATTGAAGAGGGCTGGCCCTGGGGAGGTGCAAGAGCACCTTGATGAATTTTTGTTGGCACAACATATGACTCCCAATTCAAAAACAAATAGAAGCCCAGCAGAGATTCTAATGGGTAGAAAGCTCAGATCAACCTTGGACAGACTACATCCTGTATATTGTACAAAGAATTATGTAAATGATAATGTTGAGAGGCATATGTTTATGGGGCAATGTGTATTCGCAAGGAATTTTGATGGGGGCCTAAAGTGGTTTAAGGGCACTGTTATTCAACAAAAAGCACCAAAAACTTATTTGATATCTTTGAACGATGGCCGAGTATGGACTAGGCACATCGATCATTTGAGAAGGTGCCCAGAAACTGGGGCAACTGCTACCGTTAACCCGCTGATTGCACACGCAGGCCCACCGATGGGAAACAACGCAACGCCAACATGGACGGACTTAAATCTGGACTCACCCATCCGAAGCCGCTCGGCCAGCATCCCGGAGTCATCCTCGTCAGCGGAGGTCGGAGATGTGCCAGCCAGCTCAACTCTGGGGCCCGGAGTGCAACCAGGGCCTTCGGAGTCCAGAGGAGGTACTAGCGAATCGACCTCCTTCCATGCCTGTGACGAAGGACTAACTGAATTGCGCAGGTCCACAAGAAACACCCAAAGACCGCACCGATTGGATGAATATGTCACATGGCTTTCTGTATAATCTGTATGGTTTTTTTTTGTCTAGGAGGGGAGGGGTGTTGAATACTCAGTGTATTGCCATGTAAACTGTCTCTAGGCAGACTATGTAAATAGGTTGCGCCTGATTGGCTGTGGCGCTGACAGCTCGCGTTTGAGCGGGAAATTTGTGTATAAATAGAGCCGGTTTTGCCGGCGCCAGCTGAGACGCGTTCCAGCTGGTAGTCACTTCTAAAGAGCTGAGAAATAAAGCGAACCGTCTCGTTACGTGCTGTCTCGAGTCACTTCAAAGGCTCTCCCTGGCTATAATAGCCACTCCCCCCCACTTCCCTGGGGTCAAGGCTGATGCCATATCTGAAACCTGGCTGGGCAAATTTCAGAGAGAGGGACTCCTCCCTCTGGGCCCAGCCAGGTTTCAGTAACAAATGCCAGGTCGGCCTCCTCATCCAGGATCAGATTCCAGATGAGGAGAGCTTTATTTACCATCGACCTGGCATTGAGTAGCAGCAGCTTGAGCCCAGGGCCAGAATTACACTCATCACCAGCACCCAGGATTGGGTTCACAGAGCTGGAACAAGGGATCGTTATTAAGCAACGATCTCTCGTTCCCCTGGAACGGCTAGCTCTGTGGCCCCCACCATATCTGGATGGATAGATGGATGGATGGATGGATGGATGATGGATCAATATCTGGGTGGATAAATATATGAATGAGTGAATGAATGAATGAATGAATGAATGAATGGGAGGGAGGGAGGGAAGAAGGATTGAGGGAGGGAGAGAGGGAGGGAGGGAGGGAGGAAGGAAGGAAGAAAGAAAGGAAGGAAGGAAGGAAGGAAGGAAGGAAGGAAATTCTTTTCCATGTCTGCAATTCACTAACCAAGTTGTGTGGAAGGGGAAAAAAACTTGTTGCTAAGGTAGTACAAGAATCAGTCACTACTTTGCAATTGCTATTTTCAAACTCCCAAGTTAAAATTGACTTCCTGCCACTATTATTTGTAGAACACAAGACAGACAATAGGAAATATAAACTCAAATTGCTTTAACTTAAAACATCATTGATGGCAGCTAGATTGAAATGGTATAATTGCCTTACTTACATTTATCCCAACAGTGCTGAAAGTTTATTCTCTTAAGAGCCTCAGCCTTTCTTTCAACAGTGATTTGTAAACACATTTATCCCAACTTGTCTTGAAACCTATATAAGCTTTTGTCTAATTCATAGAAAGACATAATTCTAAACTTTTATAAGCAGTCAAGATACCAGTTACACAATGTTCTGCCAGTTATATCCTTTTATTAATCAAAAAAGGAAGAGGGGCTTATGGATAGGACTTTGAATCAAGACTTACTGTAATTCTAGAAACATAGAAACATAGAAGACTGACGGCAGAAAAAGACCTCATGGTCCATCTAGTCTGCCCTTATACTATTTTCTGTATTTTATCTCAGGATGGATATATGTTTATCCCAGGCATGTTTAAATTCAGTGACTGTGGATTTATCTACCACGTCTGCTGGAAGTTTGTTCCAAAGATCTACTACTCTTTCAGTCAAATAATATTTTCTCATGTTGCTTTTGATCTTTCCCCCAACTAACTTCAGATTGTGTCCCCTTGTTCTTGTGTTCACTTTCCTATTAAAAACACTTCCCTCCTGAACCTTATTTAACCCTTTAACATATTTAAATGTTTCGATCATATCCCCCCTTTTCCTTCTCTCCTCCAGACTATACAGATCGAGTTCATGAAGTCTTTCCTGATACGTTTTATGCTTAAGACCAGGGGTCCCCAAACTTTTTACACAGGGGGGCAGTTCACTGTCCCTCAGACTGTTGGAGGGCTGGACTATTAAAAAAACTATGAACAAATCCCTATGCACACTGCACATACCTTATTTTAATATAAAAAACAAAATGGGAACGTACTATTTGGGGGGGGAAAGAAGTCTGAGATTCATATATGTTTATGTTTTGTTTTTAATTTTCTTTTGTTAACATCTGATTGGTTATACAAGGTTTTCTTGGTTTATAGAAAAATATATAAAAATATTTATAGAAAAATATATAAAGAAAGAAGAAAGCACTTTGGCATAATGGTTAAGTTAGAAATATAATTGGTGTTGTACTTTTAGAAGGAACATTAAGGAGGGAATTTAATTAAAAGAAAAGTATGTACCTGGATCACAACATTAGAAAAAAAAACTTTTGCAACTTTTTTGATGATTGATATTAGTTACTGACAAAATACTGCATTTTATTCAGGGAAAATCAGATGGTACATTGTATTGTTTGAATGAATGTATGTTGAGAGAAATTTTTTAAAAAATTTACACCGCCCCCCCAAAAAAGTCCTTCCTTCCTCCACCCCTCAATTCATTTCATTCTTCCTTCCTTCCTTGTTCCCTCCATTTCTTCTTCTTTCCCTCCCTCCCTCCTTCCCTCCTTTCCACTTCTCTCTTCCCTCTCCCTTTTTTTCCTTCTGTCTCATTTGTTTTGTTTCCCTCTCCCTCGTTCTTTCCCTCCATCATTTTCTCATTTTTCTCTTTCTCTCTCTCACATTCCCTCCCCCTCTCACTTGTTTTCTCTCCCTCTCTCTCATGCTTTCCTTCTCTCTCTCTCCTTTTCTTCTCTCTTCCTTCCTCTCTTCTTTTTTTTTCTGCCCTGCAACGCGCCGCGAGCCAGTCGGCTGCAAGCAGAAGCTCCAAGACAGTGGCACCAACGTCGGGTCGCAGTACATTGCTGGCGCTGCGCTGGGCCTGGGCACAGGGCTGGCACTGGCCCGCTGGCTGGGCCGGGACGGAGGTGCCAGCCCCATGTCCAGCGCAGCGCCAGCAATGTACGTAACACATCAAGCCGCCGGCGCCGGTGCCTTGCAGCCAACCGCCCCACCGCCGCCTTACGGCTACTGCTTAGTGCCCCCCCCCACTCGACCCACATTTGGCGGCGCCACCTTCGCAGCTTGCCCTGCTGCCCCGCGCCCGCCAGAGCTGCCCAGTGCAGCCGAAGCCCGGGGCGGAGTAGGCGGCGGTGGCTGCTTCAGGCCCGCCCCCAAGCTGAGCTTCCTTTGGCCTCCCTCGATGCAAAGCTGCAAAGCTCACCTGCCGCCTCGAAGGAAGCCAAAGGAAGCCCAGCTCAACGAGGTTGGGGTGTCTTCTAGCTGTTGGGGTGGTATATGTAATGTCTTCCTTTTTAAAAACTTCATTTCTTTTCTTACTCTCCCCTTATGTATCCATATGCCCCTGTTCTCTAGTCTTTCCTGATTCATTAAAGCAAACCCTCTTGACATTGCTGTAAAAAGAGGTTTATGTCTAAATTCACACTTCTACTTAGGACTGGTAGAGCAGCTAAGCTAGATGCAGGGAAAGGGAGAGTCTGATGAAAACAACGGAAAGACAAGAATAGCTAGGTTTACAATCAAGGGTGACCAATGGATATTTGAGGAAAGTGAAACTATCTGTTTAGTTAAGGCACCAGCCTACAAACTAGATAGCCTTGAGTTCTAGTGCTCTCTTAGACACGAAGCCAGCTGAATAAGCCAGATGGGCTAGTCTCTGTCTCTCAACTCTAAGAAGAAGGAGGCACTTCTGAAATCCTGCCAAGCAAACTACATTGTGCTGCCCTGCTCACTCACACACATATGTAACTATGGTTGTTTGTTTAGTTGGTGATTTTTTGTTGATTTGTTGATTTGTTGATTTGTTTATAGTGTGACTTACAAGGTATAGGGGAGAAAAACCAATAGAAATATTCTGAATCCAATTTTAAGGTTCAAACTAACTACTCTAAAAGTCGAGTTCCTTAAATATCAATCATTCCCATTCAAACAATCAAACAATCAACCATACATTACATTCATTAGCCAGGGGACCAATGTCTCCAGGCCTGTTGGCACAAATGGGTCTTCAGGTTCTTGCAGAAGGCGGGGAGGGTGGGGGAGGTATGAATCTCTGGGGGGAGCTGTTTCCAGAGAGCTAGAGCCCCCAAGGAGAAGGCTCTTGCCCTAGGTCTCACCAGGCGACATTGACTAATTGACAGGACCTGTAGAAGAGAAGACCAACTCTGTGGGACATGACCAGTCACTGGGGCTCATGAGTCAGAAAGCAGTCCCATAAGTAATCTTGTCCGATGCCATGTAGGGCTTTATAGGTCATAACCATCACTTAATTGCGTTTGGAAACCAATTGGCAGCCAAAGCAGCCCATGGAGTTTAGTGAGTTTATTAATATTCTCCAGCAATAGCTTCACCCAAAAACTCAGAACTGTCCCAATTAAATCAAGCCATGTACAGGCCAATGTTAGCCCATTGAGCAATGGCAAAAAGTCCCCAAAGCACTTGAAAGTTTCTTAAAATAAATCCACCAGGCAAACTTAAATTCACAGAGAAGAGAGCTCATGAGGCAAGAAAAGTCCACAGTTTCCAAAGCACGATTCAAGTCAAAATGCAGTGTAAATCCAAAGTGAGGCAGGAATCACAATAACTAGAAAACACACAGCTAGGAAACAAGACATTGTTTCATGTCAATGAATGTTTCAACTTCAACCACAACAAAACACGAGCACACAATAGATGCAAACTGATAGTAAACCGCTCCAAACCTGCTTGCAGAAACTACGACTTCAGTAATAGAATTGTCAATGCCTGGAATGCACTACCTGACTCTGTGGTTTCTTCCCCAAATGCTCAAAACTTTAATCTTAGACTGTTTACTCTTGACCTCACCCCATTCCTAAGAGGTCCTTAAGGGGTATGCATAAGTGCGCCTATCATCTGTCTTAATATTCCCTTTTATTCATATCAATTTATTGTAATCATAATCATGTTTTCTACTTATATCTGTTATCTAATATATGCTTAAACAAACAAACAAACAAACAAACAAACCTTGCCTTTATCCATCTGCTGTGATAAATAGCTTAGCTTCTCTGCAGCCCATCAAGACAAGTGAGGTTTTATCCTCTTGAGTAATCTGGCTGACCTCTGCTCCTGCCTTTTCCTTGCCTTACATGTTTTTGGCTCAAGTGCAGAAGGCAGTTCCTTCTCCTCCTAGCTGGCTGTCTGCAACCACAAGCTTCTACCAGCCAGAACCTGAGCCAAATCCCTTCCAGACAGCCATTTGGAGCCCTCAATTAACTCAGTTCCAGATGTGCCACATCTATAGAGATTCATCCAAGGAAGTCATCACACATGCCCTGTGGTCACCCAGTCTTGAACTTTCCTCTTTTGTCTATCATGGAGATAAATGATAGACAAATCAGGAACAATTACAACTAGGGATGTGTGTGCCAATATTACTCTTATTCGGTTTATTGTAAGGAATTGTGGTTTTACAATCCTAACAGAAAATGCTTTCTACTATAATTTTCATTAGTATGGCAGGTTTAACTTGAACTATGATTAAATAATAAATTATTTTTCTTAGGATGATGGATAGTATCAGAAATTTTCTGAATATATAAATTCAGCTTAAACATGTGACATATATATATATATATATATATATATATATATATATATATATATATATATATGTAGATTGTTCTGAGTTCGGGTTTTGCCCTGTGTAATGTTTTGCATGTCTATGCGACGTTTCGGTGAAATCACATTCACCATCTTCAGGCTGGAGTTCCAATCTCTGTGTTGTTGTAAATGGAATATTCCATTTACAACAACACAGAGATTGGAACTCCAGCCTGAAGATGGTGAATGTGATTTCACCGAAACGTCGCATAGACATGCAAAACATTACACAGGGCAAAACCCGAACTCAGAACAATCTACATACATATACCCGTGAAAATTTACGAAAACAAATATATATATATATATATATATATATATATATATATATATATATATATATGTAGATTGTTCTGAGTTCGGGTTTTGCCCTGTGTAATGTTTTGCATGTCTATGCGACGTTTCGGTGAAATCACATTCACCATCATCAGGCTGGAGTTCCAATCTTTGTGTTTTTGCAAAAAACATTTTTGCAAAAAACATTCATTTGCAAAAACATTCATTTGCAAAAACACAAAGATTGGAACTCCAGCCTGATGATGGTGAATGTGATTTCACCGAAACGTCGCATAGACATGCAAAACATTACACAGGGCAAAACCCGAACTCAGAACAATCTACATACATATACCCGTGAAAATTTACGAAAACAAATATATATATATATATATATATATATATATATATATATATATATATATATATATATATATATATATATATGACGGTCTTGGTATATTCGGGTTTCTTCCCGTGTAGGATTTGGAAATTTCTGGCGACGTTTCGACGAGGTCTCACTCGTCATCTTCAGGCTGGTGTTTCTGTCCTTCTTCTCAGGCGAACACTGCAACCACAAGCGTTCCACAAACACCCAGTGTTCGCCTGAGAAGAAGGACAGAAACACCAGCCTGAAGATGACGAGTGAGACCTCGTCGAAACGTCGCCAGAAATTTCCAAATCCTACACGGGAAGAAACCCGAATATACCAAGACCGTCATACCTGTACCCGTGAAAATCTATGAAAATATATATATATATATATATATATATATATATATATATATATATATATATATATATATTTGTTTTCGTAAATTTTCACGGGTATATGTATGTAGATTGTTCTGAGTTCGGGTTTTGCCCTGTGTAATGTTTTGCATGTCTATGCGACGTTTCGGCGAAATCACATTCACCATCTTCAGGCTGGATTGGAATGTGATTTCGCCGAAACGTCGCATAGACATGCAAAACATTACACAGGGCAAAACCCGAACTCAGAACAATCTACATATATATATATATATATATATATATATATATATATATATATATATATATATATATATATATATATATAATTCTGTGATACTAAACTGTTTTTCCTTTTTTTTGTTTATCAGTTTTATTTTTCCAGTTAAAGGAGAACAAATGTACAAAAGGAAACACTGTTCTTAAAAGAAAATGCAAATGTGATAGGACAAGTTACAATGCCTGGACAGAAATACTTTGAATCCATATTATGTTCTCCAGTGATATAATTTTGTAGAATATTTTTTCACTTCAATGCTCATTTTAAACATCATTTTAATATTCCTAGATTTTAGAACATTATCTTTTAGAACAGTAAGTCTCCATCAATACAAGAGTGGGAGTAAAGAGTCTATTCACAACATTTAGTCTATTTTTCTATAGTTGCCTGGCAACTATTTTATTGAAAGCATTGCAATGTACCTGTATACAGTTCAGCGAAAATTAAATATATGTAATTACCAACTAAACAGAAAGGAAATCACTTCCTAACTTAATGCTTGGTGGGCTATCTCCTGGCTTCTGATTTTAACTTCTGTAGAAATGACAATCAGGAGGTGATTCACATCAAATTAGACTAAACACTCTGAATAGTGGATTTTTTTAGGAGCACGAAGGGTTGATTTCAATATAAAACAAACATGAGGTTCAGAGTTTTCAAAACAGTGCATGGATTTCTAGGGCAGACTTTTAAGCTTCCTAACTTTACTTAATTATGTGTGTCAAATCTAGCTCCCCATTACCTTATGCCCTCCTTGCCCATTCTGCTCCCTGGTTTTCATATATTCAAGGAGGAGGCCCGAAGAGACATTTATGCCAGGTGATTGCAAAACCTGATAAAGTAGGGTATGCAATCACACAAAGTGTTACATTCCTCTTTGACTGGATGTTCATTTAGCTCTTTAGTTCTCCTTGATGAAATCATAGAAGTCAGGTAGAAAAAGGATTGGAAGAGAGGAGTACAAGATCAGCATAATTCTTCCTAACTTCATCTTTGTAATGATCAAAGGCTTTTCACAGGTTAGTAGTGAGCTGTGTTACCTTGTGGCTGCTAACTTTGCTGTAATGGAAGTTGACTTGGCTTCCTTTGATCAAGAAAAGGGAAAGCAATAGACTGAATTGATCATAAACTCAAATGATAATAAATATCCTTAATTCACATGCTAGGAAAATCATGCTTAGGGTCACCCAATGCTTAGGATCAAATCAGAGTTGTACAGAATAGAATAGAACAGAACAACCAGGCCCAGGTGGGTTCACAGGAGAATTTTATAAAACCTATATGAATGAATTGTTGCCACATTTGGGGAAATTGTTTAATAATATATTGTTAACTCATGATATCTCGCAGACATGGAAGATTTCAGAGATTGTTACCATCCTAAAGTTCGACCGAGATTTAAGATTTTGGCAAATAGACTTGAAAATATCTTACCAAAAATAATTGTAGAGAATCAATATGGGTTTGTGAAGGGTAGGAAGATAAGTGAATCAATTAGAAATGTAATAAATGTGATGCACCATGCTACTGTTACTAAAAGGAAATTGGGAATTTTGAAATTAGATGTCTATAAAGCTTTTGATAAAGTTAATCACAGTTATTTATATAAATTATGTAAGGAATTAAATATGGGGAACATATTTTGCGGAACTATAAAAGAGATTTATAAAGGGAATGAAGCATATATAAGAGTGAACAGACAAAGAACACAGGGAATTAAAATTCTAAATGGTACCAAGCAGGGATGCCTTTATCTCCAATGTTATTTGTAATAGCAATCGAGACATTAGCTAATAAGATAAGATAAGATAGCATATAAAATAGGGGAATTAGAAATGAAATTAAACCTATTTGCAGATGATGCAATTATAATGACCCAGACCCCAATGGAGATGATTAAAGGTATAAGAAATATTTTGCAAGAGTTTAAACGGGAATCGGGATTATCGGTCAAAATGGAAAAATCAGAGATTATGTGTTTAAATACAAGTCTGAGAGATCAGATAGAAATTAGGAAAGAATCAGGGTTGAAGTTAGGACTAAAGAAAATTAAATACTTGGGAATTTGGTTATTGAGAAATCCAGCGAAAATTGAGGAGGTGAATTATAGACAAATATGGAGGAAAATGTTGAAACAGATGAGGAGCTGGAAAGAGAAAAAGCTAAGGAGAATGGCTAAAATAAGAGCATTAAAAATGATGATAGTTCTCAAGATGATGTACCTGTTTCAAGTATTGCCAGGGGGGTTATCAGCATCAAAATTCAGGGAGTGGGACAAAAAACTTAATTATTGGGTTGAAGAAGATAAAAGACCCAGAGTGAGGAAAAAGTGGTTAATAGCTAATGAAAAAGAATCTGAGACCAAGTTACAAGGAATAAATAGGAATCACTTTATAATATGTAAAAAGATATTTTGCTCTTGAGTTAAAATGGTATATATAAGAAACATGCCCAATTTGGTGGTCGGGTGTGAATGTTTGTCTGGTGGTGGGCACCAATCACAGAGCACTTGTTGTATGTCATGTGTGTGTTCATATTTTATAAAATCAATAAAAATTAAAAAATATATAGAACAGAACAGAATAGAATTCTTTAGTGGCCAGTGTGATTGGACACACAAGGAATTTGTCTCTGGTGCATATGCTCTCACTGTACATAAAATAAAATATACATTTGTCAAGAATCAGGAGGTACAACACTTAATGATTGTCACAGGGGTCAAATAAGCAATCAGGAAACAATCAATATTAATAAAAATCTTAAGAATACAAGAAACAAGTTGTGCAGTGCAAACCTAGTAAATAGTTTGACAGTGTTGAGGGAATTATTTGTTTAGCAGAGTGATGACATTCGGGGAAAAACTGTTCTTGTGTCTAGTTGTCTCAGTGTACGGTGCTCTATAGTGATGTTTTGGGAGTAGGAGTTGAAACAGATTATGTCCAGGATGCGAAGGGTCAGTTAATATTTTCACAGCCCATTTATTGACTCATGCGGTATACAGGTCCTCAATGGAAGGCAAGTTGGCAGCAATTGTTTTTTCTGCAGTTCTAATTATTCTTTGAAGTCTGTGTCGGTCTTGTTGGGTTGCAGAACCAAACCAGACAGTTATAGAGGTACATATGACAGACTCAATGATTCCTCTGTAGAACAGCATCAGCAGCTCCTTGGGCAGTTTCAGCTTCCTGAGTTGGTGCAGAAAGAACATTATTTGTTGTGCTTTTTTGATGACTTTTTGATGTTAGGTGATCATTTTAGGTCTTGAGATATGATGATATGGTAGAAACTAGAAATTTGAAGGTCTCTATGAAACCACATGAAAGGGAAACACCTTTCCTGGTTTCAGGAAACCCCTCAAAAGCAAGGTCTATTGCTGTTGATGCAGGCTAATTGAGAAAGCAAAAGAATATATTAAAAAAATGTCAGTACAGTGTTCCCTCGATTTTCGCGGGTTCGAACTTCGCGGAAAGTCTATACCATGGTTTTCCAAAAATATTAATTTAAAAAATACTTTGCGTGTTTTTTCCCTATACCACAGTTTTTCCCACCCCATGACGTCATATGCCATCGCCAAACTTTCGTCTGCCTTTAATAAATATTTTTTTTAATAAACGTTAATAAATAAACATGGTGATTAATAATCTGAATGGTTGCTAAGGGAATGGAAAATTGCAATTTAGGGGTTTAAAGTGTTAAGAGAAGGCTTGTGATACTGTTCATAGCCAAAAATAGTGTATTTACTTCCGCATCTCTACTTCACGGAAATTCAACTTTCGCGGGCGGTCTCGGAACGCATCTCCCGCGAAAAGCAAGGGAACACTGTACGTCCTTTATGATGGAAAGACATTCAATCATGCTGACCATCTCAAGATGTGGATGGGGCTTAGAAAAATGGGAGTCCCCAAAAATCTATATATTCTCTCTTTATTTATATGCTGAATATGTATTGAGAGAATGTGTATTGGCAGAATATGAGCATGGTTTTAAAATTGGACTAAGATACATGTTGTGCTAGAGACACTATGTTGGTAGCTGGAAATGCAAAGAGTCTGAAGCATCTAGTAATAAAGATCAAGGAACAGAATGAAAGAAATGGGCTAAATATAATGTGCCTCTCGTCTCCTGTCCAATTGTCTTTCCTTTATCTCATATATCATATATATTTTCTTCCTTTCATATATCTTCTCCTCTATTTTTACATATTATCTTTATATATATTACTTCATGTCTATTCTCTTCCATATGTATTGTGTATTGGACAAATGAATAAATAATGGTAAAAGTCACAGCAATTTGTCTTAAATTGACAAGGCAGACATTGATATGGTCAGGGATGGGTTCCTCCCAGTTTTAATCAGATTGCCAAAACCATTAGTGACCTGCTGGTGACATAATTTTTGCATCATGGATCTAGTTCTGTCTGTGCTGATATGTGCTCACTGCCATCTTTTTTTCTGCATGTTTGGGTGATTTTCCTGTGTTTGGATGGCTTGTCCTCATTCTGTGCTTTGAAAAAAGCCTCCTGCCTGCTCCTGGGTTAAAATGATCTTTATTTCTTTGCCTGAAGCAAAGCTGATCAGCTCCTCAACAGTGTTTCGGGCTGAATCCAAGTTCTGAGCATGCGCGGAAGTGAAATCACATGAGGGGACACGTGCATGAGCAAAGCGACTTTGAACATGCAAAATGTCGTGATGCAAACCAGTGATGAAGATAAGTGGAACCCACCCCTGGAAATGGTAAATAATTTTTGTCTGTGAGGTTCAACTTTCAACAGTAAAAAAACCAACAGCCAAGAATCTAGACTTACAATCCTGGATCTTGAAAGCTTAGAACTACGACGCCTTAAACACGATCTAAGTATTGCCCACAAGATCATATGTTGCAATGTCCTGCCTGTAAAAGACTACTTCAGCTTCAACCAGAACAACACAAGAGCACACAACAGATTCAAGCTTAACATTAACCGCTCCAAACTTGACTGTAAAAAATATGACTTTAGTAATCGGGTTGTTGAAGCGTAGACCTCATTACCGGACTCCGTAGTATCATTCCCTAACCCCCAACATTTTACCCTTAGACTATCCACGGTTGACCTCTCCAGATTCCTAAGAGGTCAGTAAGGGGCGTACATAAGCGCACTACAGTGCCTTCCGACCCCTGTCCTATAGTCTCTCCTATATCCCTTATTTCTTCTCTACTATATCCTTTATAACCTTCATTGTGTATTATTGTGTATTGGACAAAATAAATAAATAAAATAAAATCAGGCCACAAACAAGCACCTAGGACAAGCAATGAAGACCTTGGAAAATACATTTAGATGCTGTGGCATGTCTATTTATAATGTTCAGAATCATGTTATTTTCCCTGTGACACAGTATGAAAATGAAAGTTGGACTTTGAAGTAGCAGTGTAAGAAGAATATTGATGTTTTTGAACTTTGATATTGGAGACTATTCTTGCAGTTACCATGGAGGTTGGAGTAGAAGACCTTTAAGGTCCCTTCCAACTTCTATTCTATTCTATTCTATTCTATTCTATTCTATTCTATGGATACTATTGTCATTGCTGATTATCAAGGGAAAAAAGACCCACAAATGGGTCGATTAATCCAGAGTTCTCAAAAATTACCAGGCTCAAATTACCATATTTTGTAAACACTATGCAAATACTCATCTCCCTTGAGAAGCCCAATAATGCTGGGTAAGTTTTGGAAGGAAAGAGAAGTGGAGGACTGCCAGCAATAATATGAATAGTCTTGGTTACAGAAGTGATGGGGTTGGGGATAGTCTATCTACTTTATGTGGTTATGGTTACTGAGTTAATGCCAATTCAGTAGCAGTGGCCAAGAAAAAAAGATCAGGTCAAATAAACACACAGAAGCTCTCTCCATCACTTTATCTGAAGGAATGAACAAACCATCTAATAACAGTGTAGTGTTGGCCCTTGGTTCCAAGATCATTAATGGCAAGGTGTTGAGTCTGGCTAATGAAAATGCTCTTCTGTGCAGGACACAAAAGATATTATAAAAGTAATAAAAAGTCTATCACAGAGACTACTGGTGTAATAATAAAGGCTTTGCTCCTATGTTTCTACAGGGCCAGATTAAGCACTTGCTGTTTAATGTCTGGGATGGCTCTCTGAGGCCCTGACATCATAAAAAATTAAGCTGATAGGGCACAGTAAATCAACTCCAAGGCTATGCTTTCTTAGTGGAAGAAGTAAACTTATTGGCTGGGATTAAGTGGACCAAGGAACCATCCAAAGAGACTAATTTTAGCCAATACTTTAGTCAGCAGGATTTCATATGAGCCCTTACACAGGCAAGGCTGAGGTCCAACCAGAGGAGAGCATTAAGAATCCAAAGGGAAAATGCAGCATGACATGTAAAAACTCAGGCTGTGTTGCTTCCAATACTTTTCTGCCTTTATAAGCAGAAAACCCGAGCTCCATAAAGCTCAGCAGTTTAGCTGGAATAATTTCACTGCAAAATTGTTGCCACTGCAGTTAGCAAATCGAATAACAGCATTAGAAACCCTCTGAGCTTGAGATATGATTTCTTTTCTTTTCTTCTAAGTAGAATTATTTTGTTATATTCTTCTAAGCAGCAAATGCCAAGATGTTTAAAGTCCTTGACTTGTTCAGTGTGGGTATCATTTATTTTCCAGGAGTCAAGGCAGTTAGCATGCCTCTCGGTGAATAAGATGACTTTTGTTTCAGAATAATTTATATCCAATTTTTCTTTGCCACCAAACTCTGCTCGGGCTTGCAGGGTCTCCTGAAGGCTGGCCTGTGTCAAGGATAAAATGACTGCATCACAGCACAGAGAAGAATGAATATGGCTTTATTGGCCGACATTGGAGGAAAAAAACTTCCTCTCTTAATAACTCCATTATTAACAGAAAGTTAAACCGGAGTTGAAATAAAAGTTAAAGAGGAAAGGGGCAATTGTGAACCATTGTTTAGGTCAGTGATGGTGAACCTTTTTTCCCATGGGTGCCAAAAGTGAGAGCTCGCGCACTATCATACATGCGCGAGTGCCCATTCCCATAATTCAATGCCTGGGGAGGGTGAAAATGGCCGCCCCCTCCCCCTGAAGGCCATCTAGAGACCAGAATGGCCCATTTCCCAACTTCTGGTAGGCCCAGTAGACCCATTTTTTGCCTTGTCCAGGCTCTAGAAGCTTTCCTGGAGACTCTTTGTAAGTCAAAACATCTTCCCATAGGCTCCATGTGAGTCGAAAATCAATTGGCCAGTATGCACATGAGTCAGATCCCACCTGGAGTATTGCATTCAGTTCTGGTAGCCACACTTCCAAAGAGATATAGAAACAGAAAAGAGCAACCAAAATGATAAGGGGACTAGAAACCAAGACATATGAAGAGAGGTTGCAGGAACTGGGCATGGATAGTCTAGTAAAAAGAAGGGCCAGGGGGGACATGATAGCAGTATACAGGTATTTGAGGGGATGCCACAAAGAGGAGGGGGGCACACTATTTTTGCAGGGCACCAGTGGGCCAGATGAGGAACAATGGATGGAAGCTGACCAAGAAGAGATTCAACCTGGAAATAAGGAAGAACTTCCTGATGGTCAGAGCGATCAACTAGTGGAATGGAATGGCCTGCCAGTGGAGGTTGTGAACGCCCCAACTCTGGACATTTTCAAGAGGAGATTGGACTGCCATTTGGCTGGGGAGGTGTAGGGTTTCCTGCTTGAGCAGGGGGTTGGACTTGATGACCTGCAAGACCCCTTTCAATACAAACAAACAAACAAACAAACAAACAAATGTTGGAGCTGAGCTAGGGCAATGGCTTGTGTGCCAGTAGATATGGTTCTGCGTGCCATCGGTGTCACCCGTGCCATAGGTTTGGCATCACTGGTTTAGGTCCTTCTGAGATGGGAATCAAAGCAGAAATGCCACATATCACAAAACTGCCATCCCAGAAGGGGCAGAACTGCCGGGCCGCATACTTCCACCCCAGTGCAACCTTCCACCGGCTGGTGATGCAATTGCGTCAGATACGGAAAGAAAACACGGACAACAATAGCTGGAATTAACTAGGGTCACTTTATTAAATTAAACCAAACTTTAATGATTATTAACAAACAACCATGACCTGCAGAAGCCAATAATAACTTTGGGGCAGAAATACTACTCCATAACATTCCTAGGCAACTATGTACGTAGCTCCTTGCTGAACCAGGCAAAGGTACTGATGCCTTCACCAGGTACTTGGCCACTCATTAGCATGTTGGAGGGCTCACTGTCCAATTCCCATCAAGTTATTGGGTTAGGTGAGTCCCATGGGCATCCACCCTCCAATTGCCCAAGCTGCAAGGTACCTTAAGTTCCTGGCGAGAGGCAGCCTATCATCTTTGAAAGATGCCCAAAGGAGAACACAGAGTTGCTATCACTGCCCATTTCCCCCCAACCTTCCAAGGAGGGGGGGGTCAGATCTCTATCTTGACCCCCTGACTCCCCGCCTCAACCTGGACCAGCTCAAGCAGGCACCTCTGCACCCACGTCTGAGAGGTGAATGTCATCAGCTTGGTAGAGTCCAGGAGTCAAATCTAATTCGGGGATGTGTAACTACAATACCACCCAACTCCCATATGGTCTTGCCAATGGTACTGTTTGCCTTCCTCCTAGCCCTGTCCACAGCCCTTAAGGAGAAGGCCTTCTGCCACACAATCCTCAGAAGGATTTCAGACCAGATAACACATGTGTCTGGCCAATCATCATAGAGGGCCCGAAGGTCCTTGCAGGCTTGCAAAATCAATGCCAGGCTGCTCAAAACACACAGGTCATTGCCGTCTAAGTGCAAGACCAAACACTTGGGAGGGTACCACAGTGTGGTTCCTGGCTAAGAGCAAAGAGAGGAGCCCCTCCCATCGAAGGTCTCTCCATCCCAGCCAGACCACATTGATCCAACAGCCCAGCGACAGCTGTGTTCCAGTGGCTGACTTCGCTGCATTCCGGCCAGCCCAAAAGATCATGCTGTGGCCACAAAGTATGGCCATAGGCCTCTCCCCTTGTGGCATGTCTGGAAGGTAGGGTTAATTTTGTCCCATGCAAGGGTCACCCTGCGCTGGTGTCCGTATGTTAATCCGGAAGGCTCTTGACCTCCAAAGGCTGATGCTTCGAATCCTGTTGTCTTCAAATCCGAAGGTGGCTGCTGCTGTGGTGGTGCCTATCTGAAAATAATGTGTTCCATACTGCTTTGGGTCACTCTCTATCTCCCTGAGGGCTTTCAATGTCGCAGCACAAAATTGGTACTTGGTATGCGGAGACCCACCTTGATGACAAAAAAGTAACCCCCTACCATTGCCCCAACAGAACAAAAGGTCCATAAGGCTGCCACGGGGCAGGCTTTCTGGTTTGGGGCGGGGGCTAAACGAACCCTGGACTCCACAGTTGGTCGGTCTTGGATTTCCTAATATGTAGGGACATCCCTTGTCAGATCCTGGTATTGTAAGATACAGAGAGACCCATCTGAACAGAAGGAGGCGAGAGCCTCACTCACTTGAAACATGCCAAAAAATAGTGTTGTAGCTGCTGCCTGAAAGAGATGGGCATCGTAAGTTGAAACACAAAGCCTCGTCCAAGTGTCACTGATGTCTGCCAATTGTTGAAGGGACAGTGCCCACCTGGTGTCCGTCAAACCCTCTACTTAGTCTATAACCCAACCTTCTAACATCCTTTTAATTCTGAAATCAGATGACGTATTGGGGAAGCCACCTGACTTGGTGATGAACACCAGGCCTGCTAACTTACCCCGTATGGTCCTAGCTGAGAGACCGCACTGCCGAAGCAGCATGGAGTACTTCATCAGGTGATCTATTGGTATGGGCCACACCTGTCCAAATCCCCAAATTCCTTACCTGCTCTCCTGACAAATCCTGACAAAATCCCCCAAAATCCTGACAAAATCCCCCAAATTCCTTACCTGCTCTCTGGTAAGCTGTCTGAGTACTGGGGGCTAAGGACATGCCCATGGCTCTGGCTGCCTGGATCCTCCAAGGCTCTGCTGCTCCCCCCTCCCAGGTTCCACAACTGCTGGGGAAAGGTGTCTGGCGACTCCCACACCCGTGGTGCCAGTGTCCAGAACCTGGCCAACTGTCCACGGGATAAAACGTCAGTCATGCCATTCTCCAATCTGGGGACATGGCGAGCCAAGAACAAGGCGTTAAGAGCCAGGGATCGACTCATAAAGTGGCAGACCAAGCGCATGGCATGTTCACTTCTGGATGACAAAGAGTTAACTACATGAACAGCGGCAAGGTTATCGCACCAAAAGTGTATTGTCTTATTCCGGAATTCAGCCCCCCATAACTCCATGGCTACCACTAGGGGGAAAAACTCGAGAAACATAAAGTCTCTTGATATAAGGTCAATGTATTTGAACATGGAGGAGGCCCTGTCTGGCTCCTTTTCTATTACCACCAAAGCGTAGGTCAAGAAGGCATAAAGCCATGAGCTAAAGCATCTATCTACCTTAACCTTCCTAGCTCGCTCCGCACACGACTCCTCGTCCTTCTCCTTCTTAGGAACCTCTCTATTTAATAGAGAGAAGATATCAATGTACTCCCCTTTCCATATCCTCTCCCTAATAGTGCAATGCAAGTGAAATTCTTGGGGCGTGGAAGGCAGGCCCCAGGGAATTGCCCCCGGCCTTAAAAATGCCAATGGGCCTACCAAACCGGTCACTGGCATCTGGCTCCCAGGTGCTATGCCTGAAATTAAGGTGGCAGCCATGCCCGTGAGTGCAGGATCCAGATTTACTGGGGGAGTGGGGGCAGTAGCCGCCCATACCTGTGTACAAATGGCTGTTGACCCCAACCCCTGTGTGGGTGCACCTAAACTCGCAGTAGTGTTCACTGACTGGGCTGGCTGACCAGATGTTACTCCAGCGGCTTGCGCCGTGGCATGTGGTGTAACCTGCTCACCTGCTGAAGGTTGCTGACTTCTGGAGGGGCCTGCTGATGCGACAAATGCACTTTTGGCTGGACCGGTGACAGCTGCTGTGCTAGGCCCAGGTTGAGCTGTTGGCTCACTTGGAGGGCTGCCCAGCGAGGCTGAGGGGGCAGAAGGATGACTCGCCGGCCGCTGCCCCTAAACTGATAGCCAACATGCATCCATGGCATCCAAGCGATTGAGGTTCCTAAATAAAGAGTGAGCAGGAAGTCTTGGGTCACACCTACGAGACCCCCTAGGTCTACTCTTGCTCTGAGAGGCCAGTTCCTGCGCACAGCTCTCAGCCTGCCTAACCCTGGTGGAAGGCCGCACTGTCCTTCTGGGATAGGCGCTGGGCTTAGGGGCCACCAGGGAAGGCCTCTGCTTCCTGGGAGCCATGCCTGGAACCCTGCCCAGTGTAACAATGACCAATCACAGGGAATTGTTATCCCACCCCCTAGGCACCAACCTAAGGCAAAGGCCTCAAGACAGGGGATAAACTGGCCCTAAAGGCCTGATTCCCCCAGGCCTAAACAATCCCCCCAACCTTGTGGGCCTACCTGGTCCTAACCAGAGTACAAGGCCTGAAAAAACTGGAAATCACGGCCTTAAGGGTCTGATTCCCAAAGGCCTGAACCAATCCCCTCCCAAACCTGTGGGCCTATGAGGTCTCAACCCATGTATAGGGCCTAAAAACCCAGGAATCGTAGGCCTTAAAGGTCTGATTCCCAACGGCCTAAACCAATCCACCCCAACCTGTGGACCTACAGAAAGGGCCCCCAAAAAACAGTAATCACTAGCCTTAAGGGCCTGATTCCCCCAGGCCAGAGTGAACCTGAACCCAGTGGTCCCGCAAGGCCCAAAATTGCTGTAAAGAAGGGTGGGGGGCCTCTCAAACAGTCCGGTGGGGTGGGGGGTAAAGGGGATCGCGAGAACTGAAGAAACCTCGTGAGGGGAGAAGGGGAGAGCTGGTGATCCACTGGGGGGGCAGGAGGGGGGTCGGTATGGAGCATACCCGGCCGCTGCTAGCACCAGGCCTAGCTCTCAGAAAACGAACCCTCTCCCAGCCATCCAGTAAATAATGGGCCTTTTCCTTTCCAGGCCTGACGCGAAGCAAACCAATGCGCAGCCTGCTAGAGGCCTGCACAAATCTTCCGTTAGTGAACACTCCGGTGTTCATGATGGAGATGCCCATGGGGGAAAGGTAGAAGCCGTGTGACACAGCCCTATAATTAGGGCTGGGCTGGCGACTCCCCAAGAAAGCCGGAAGTGCTTGTGCAATGCCGTGCAAAGCTGGGGATGGCGGTCTTGTGATTTCTCACAAGACTGCCATCCTGGAAGGGGCGGAACCACCAGGCCACATACTTCCACCCCAATGCAATCTTCCATCGGCTGTTTAATCAGCCGGCAATGCAATTATCAACATATGAGGGTATCTCACTGGCAAATCTCAGAATGACCTCCTCTAATAATTTTATGTAGATCTTGAATAACATAAGGGCAAGGTAAAATTCTGCATATTACCATCATTCAGAAAACTAAGGGTCCAGCACCATCTTCTGAATACATTCTAGCATAAATAACTGGAATTATCACTCAATATTCCTCCCAAGACCTAACACAGCCAGATAACTGATGGTACTGAAGATATCACCAGTTTTGGTACCAATTGATGATAACACAAACCTTCGTGCTGTCCAAGAATATTTGCTTGGTTGCATTCCCATTTAAGTTTCATTAAAGATGATCTTCTATGACTTTCTACTTCCACTGAAGGTCATCTACTCTGATAACCCAAATCTGTCTCATTGCCATATCAATGGTTATAAAATCCTGATTCTGGTGTGGGATCAGAAAATCAGTCAGATGCAATCAAGGCTGAGTGTGTCCATGTGTGTGTGAGTGTGTGCATGCATGCTAGCTGACTTACCAAGCATGGAATACTAGAAATGCCTATAAACAGAAAACCCTACTGATTTAATAAAGGGTTTTTCAGTAAAGGTCTCATAGCAAGTTCCATAAAACATGCAAAGACACATTTCCACTCAAGGAGACAGTTTTCTATATCCATAAATCTAGTCCCAACCTGGTTGATATAATCAGCTACAAGAGGCAAGTGTGAAACAAATAAGTGGTGGCCTTCATCATTCTACTCACCTTATCCATATTCTATAGTTCTAACTCAATTCATATGAATTTAACAAGTTTATCAAGGTTATCTCTTTAAGACCTGTCCCAAGACTGCTTCCCAAATCAAACCAAATTCTTTCCACTTTGCCTGCAAAAACAAACAAACAAACTTATGATTTTTTTGTTTTTGTTTTCATAGTCAGCGTGGGAGGGGGAGGGATGGATAGATAGAAAATGACAAACAAAGACAAACCCAACAAATGATAGTTAAATATTGTGTGTGTGTGTGTGTGTGCATGCGCAGGCGCAAATATACAGCATGTATTTGTATCTATAAGTATATACATATATATATATATACCTGCATAGTTTGCTATCTGTCCTTTGAAACCCCTTTGTGTCTTTTATTTCAGTTCTAGTATGGGTTTATCTATATTGTTTTTTAAACTATTCACTCCCAATTTGTAAACCAACTCTACATTTCTTCCCTCCATGTAAGATTTGATCACCATACTTTCAAGTCCACCTTTAATTTTATTCCATTCTGCTTGTATTTTGTTTTGTCTTTATGCTCTACTCAGTTGCCTGTATTCTGATTCCAGCGAAGTGCAAATAATTTATCTTCCTTTTCAGGTCAGCCGAACTATTTGAGAGTAAGACAGAGCTTGTAAAATGTGAAATGGCAAAGAGATGTATTATTCATTAGCAATGAACTTGGATTGGAAAAAAGTGTTGTGTGCAGAACGATTAATGACAAATGTTCACGGTAGTATGAATAATGAGAGATACAGAAGAGAAGGTAATTCACAAATGGAAAATGGTGGGAATTTGTAAAGCTCTTAAACAAGACAGCAAACATTTCATTTTAACTTCCTTTAATGTATTGTTTTTTATCTTTACTAGCCCAAATACAAGATAAAGTAATATAGAAACCAGATGCAAAATGCTAACAATGAGCATGAAAATTAATAACACTGAATTATTCAACGCAAAAGATAAAACTTTTAAAGTTTTAAAGTAATGGAAATGAAATGCCAATGGAAAAGTGAGACCATCAGTTTCGTCTGGAAAAAGCATAACAAGATCTTCAAATTTTCCTGATTTGCAAATTCTGGAAACTAACTACTCAGCCCTTTGTAGTAATATATGTTCAAACAAAATAGATTTCTCTATAAGCGTAGTCTTCTTATGAGTTCAATTCCTAAACTCCAAAGCCATATGTTATAATATCCAGAAATCTTAATTTCACTGGGGAAAAAAATCATTGAGCGTTACCTCTTCCTTAATCAGATCATCAATCAGCTTGTATTTGTGTGTGGGTGGTGGTGGTGGTGGTTGGGTGTGCATATGTGTGTAAAACAGGACACTGAAAACTTTCTATTGCTCTGTAAATATTTATTGATTCATAAATTAAATGATCAAGCCTGGGGGGGGAAAAGATGCAGAAGCAAACTCAAAACAATATTGTGTTTTATTTTCTAAAACTCAAAAATAAGCCTTTTTAGGAAAATCCAACTATAATCCCAATTAATTTAAGCCTGAAAAAGAAGTATCAGTGCCCTCGTTCAATATATATTGTATGTGCATACCGAGCCACAATAGTCTTTTCCCCCTTGAAATGAGCAATGTTATGCAGAGTGCAGAAAAGGTGTAAGCAACATTAAGCCAAAGAGATTAATAAAAAAAAGAAAATACATACATTTTAATTTATGCAAGCCTTTCTATATACCCTTCTTGAAAATTATTTTTACAAACACCCTGTTCATACATTATTTTGTATACTGCCTTTTGTTCATCAAATTTATTTCTCTCCTTTCTTATCTCTCTCTCACACATCAACTTCATCCAACCATGACTGTCTCAGTGTTCCCCTTCCTCTCAATTCATTCACCCTTCAATCATTTATTTGTTTTATTTCTTTATCCAATTTCTTTGGCTGCCTGTCTCACAAAGTTGATTGTGGGTTGCATATACTTACACAGCTAAAATGCACTACAAAACCACTTAAAACACTTAAATACTTAAAGATAAATAAAAGCAATATTTTTGTATGCCAAAAATCAATATACTTCTTTTGCACTGCTCACTCATTTTTGTATTAAATCCATATTCTTCTTGATCCTCTCTCTTCTTATTTTACACCCTTATTTAATCCTCCTATTCTCATTCAGAGGTGTAGGCTGCTGCCTGGATGGGGGGGGAACGCAGTGGGGTAGCGAAAATTGAGCTCCACCCCAGAGCACCCAGTTTGCACTGAAAGATGTTGAAAGAAAGATTTGCACTGAAAGATGTTGAAAGAAAATGCAGGGCATCCTGCATAAGCCACGCCCACAGTGTGGTAGTAAAAATTTTGGTAGCCCTTCACTGATCGTTAATAGTGTTGGGCGAACTGAACCCACACAATTCAGGTCCATACCGAATTTTGTGGTGTTCGGCATGCCGAACACGAACCTGAATTTTAAAAAAAATTCGTGCTTCGGTTCGGCGTTTGTGCCGAACACTGCAAAAACCACCGCCCGGCTGTCATCTGCTGAGAAGAGGCGGAGGAGCCGGGCGCCGGTGGCAGTGGAGGAAGGCGAACACCAGGGAGCTGTCGGCCGGTTGGGAGGCTGGGAGGGAGGCACAAAAGGAGCTTGGGAATCCCACGAAGAGATTCCGGGGGCAGAGCTTTGACGTCACGTATTTATTTATTTATTTATTTATTTTTATTTAATCGATTTTTATGCCACCCTTCTCCTTAGACTTAGGGTGGCTTACAACATGTTAGCAATAGCACTTTTTAACAGAGCCAGCATATTGCCCCCACAGTCCAGGTCCTCATTTTACCCACCTCAGAAGGATGGAAGGCTGAGTCAACCTTGAGCCGGTGATGAGATTTGAACTGCTGACCTACAGATCTACAGTCAGCTTCAGTGGCCTGCAGTACAGTACTCTACCTGCTGCACCACCCCGGCTCAGATTCCATGAAATCCAGGAAGTGATCACCTTGGTGTCCTTAGCAACCTGCCGGTATACGTGACGTCAAAGCTCCACCCCCAGAATCTCTTCGTGGGATTCCCCAGCTCCTTCAAAGGGAGGTCTTTTCATGTAAATTTTTTTTATTTTTACAAAAAAGGACGCCACAGCAGCCCCACAAGCAAAGGAGGTCCTTTCACGTAAAAATAAATATATATATTTTTACGTGAAATGACCTCCCTTTGCTTGCGGTGCCGCTCCAATGTCCTTTTTTGCAAAAATTAAAATAAATAAAAATTAAAAATCGGTTAAAATAAAAAATGATGGGATTCCGGGGGCAAAGCTTTGGCGCCATGGACCATTCGGGTTCTGGTTCAGGTTCAGCTGAACTTTGTGTGAAGTTCATCCAAACTTGCTGAATCCGAACACCGTTGGGTTCGCCCATCACTAATTGTTAGAAACCTGGCAGCCTGGGTCGCTGGAACCAGCAATGACCTAGGCCTGCCACGCCGCCAAGCCAGTTCTCTCAGCAGCACCATAGGTGCCGCCATTTTGGTTTTTTTGCTTTAGCACATGTGCAGAAGCTTTTTTAAAGTACTGCACATGTGCAGGGGGTCATTACTGGAAAGGGACGCACTCGCACAATACGTGCACTTTCATCACAATGTGAACCAGGGAGGAACATAAGAGGAACTCACTCCTGTTCTCATTGCATGCATGTTTTTGTCTAGTATACTAAGTCTCCCTTCCATGTAATGGCAGAAGAATGCTTTTATACAGTCATATTTTCATTTTTTTTCATCAAACATTCCTTCTGTCCAATAGCACATACTATCTTCTATCTTTTTACCAGTATCTGCATGTCTTAAGATGTCTCCATTCATTTCCCATTTTTTGTAAACCATTCTATCAAAGTTCATAAATTCATCTTTTTATTTCATTTTTCACAATTTATATGTCAATTTATATGACATGCAGATACTGGTAAAAAGATAGAAGATAGTATGTGCTATTGGACAATCGTTCACTTCCTTTTTCCTGTCAAGCACATCTACCTGGGACTTTGATATTTACATTTTCAGATTCACATTTTTTGTTGAGTTGTTCAGTCTTTGCAACATTCATTGAAAAATACTGCAATTCATAGTGCACAGCATAGCATCCTCTTAATCAAAAAAAATACAGGGGTATTGAAAGTCCAGCCTAACATTCCATTAATAACAAGACAAATGTGTTATGCATTTATTAATGTGTCTGCAGAGGGGAGTGGCAAGGTGGCCTAGGGATGAAGATGCTTGCCTCCCACTCAGAAGTTTGAGAGTTCAGTCCTAGGCCATGGCAGATGTTTCTCTATCAGGGCTCAAAGAGAAAATATCTGCTGTGAATTCCACATAGACATCAGGAAGGGCATCTGGCCAGTAAATGTTCAGCTCCATTCAGTCATCCTAAATAAAAGGATTATAGGGTCATTTAAAAAAAGGGGAAAAAATGCAGAGATATACTAGCTACACTCAACTTTCATAGAAAATTTAAGACTGAAGCACAAATACAAAGATTTTTTCTAATGCAATTTTCCCAATACAGTTTGGTGTAGTAATTAAGGACAATGCTAGAAACTAGCAGACTGGGAGTTCAATAGCCATATTGTTTGTTTGTTTGTTTGTTTGTTTGTTTGTTTGTTTGTTTGTCTGTCTGTCTGTCTGTCTGTCTATCTATCTATCTATCTATCTACCTACCTACCTACCTACCTACTTACTTACTTACTTACTTACTTACTTATTTATTTGACTTATATGCCGCCCCTCTCCGTGGACTTGAAATAACACTTAGAAATAACACTTAGATTTCACAGCACTTAGAATAGAATAGAATAGAATTTTTATTGGCCAAGTGTGATTGGACACACAAGGAATTTGTCTTGGTGCATATGCTCTCAGAGTACATAAAATAAAATATACATTTGTCAAGTGCTTTACAGCCCTTTCTAAGTGGTTTACAGAGTCAGCATATCTCCCTCAACAATCTGGGTCCTCATTTTACCCACCTTGGAAGGATGGAAGTCTGAGTCAACCTTGAGCCTGTGGTGAGATTTGAACTGGTGAACTACAGCCAGCAGTCAGCAGAAGCCAGTCATTCTCAGCCCAGTATACTTCACGGGGTTGCTCTAGGAAAAATAGGAAGAGAAAGATGTGTTAGATATTTTCACCCCTTATATGTAAAAAATAAAAGCAGAAAATAAATAGATAAATAAATAAAATAATATCCCAAGCACTGTAAACAAATATTAGCAGATGATTAAGAGGTCAACTAGGCAAATTAAACTGAAGGATTTTATTAAAATGTCCTCGGAGAGGGGCAGCATAGAAATCCAATAAATAAATAAATAATAATAAATAAATAAATATTGTTGCTTGGAAAAGTAACTGGGTTCAAAGAGAAACTAATTTTCTTTAAAAATTGCTATAATATTAAAGTGATTTAAAATAAAGTATTTGAATACCCAAGCTGTTGATATAAAATTTAATAAATAATTTATAAGCATTTTTTATTTGGTTTGGAGTGGGAATGAACAAATAAATTGATATTTATATTTGTAAAAGTATTGTTTCATGACACGATTCACTCTGCTCATGATATAAGTGAAATAGACTTAATTTTTTATTGTTTGTAAAGAGTAGTTTCATAAATATAATTACCGGTACTTAGAAGGAAAAAATAATCCACAGATACTCTGCAAAATGGACTTTATTATTTTGGGGAGCTTGATCCCACTATATCTTCTTTTCCTATATAGTGAGTTTCCCAAATGAAACTCAGTCTTAGAAGAACAGAATTGATTTCCTGAGGACAATAAAATCAAATTAGATGCCATGATCCTCAATAAATTGTTGCTTCATCAGGTGGTGTTCCGCAGTACTTAAGTAGACTCTAACCCTTGGAGAATTCCAAAGAAGATATGAGCTGCACAAAATAGACTCCTTGCTTTGAAGATTTCCACTTCAATCTAATCAGCAGCATGATCAGGAGCGGTTATTATGATATAGCATTATTGCAAGACAGCTTAACACATTATAGTGCTGGAGAATTTGCTTTGATACTGAACAACTTCAAGACCTGTGGACATTAACTGAATTATTGAAGGCGTGTTTAAAATATAGTTCCAGCATGCATATTCCATAAAATCAATATAGACTCACTATATTGACAGCAGGGTTCCCCATCCTTAAAGTCAAAGTATCTTGTTTGAAAACGCTACATTATCTTCCCAGCTTTAAAGAAATTCAACAAAATCCTGAATTATTTACATAACACTTGTGCCTTCCTATGAGGATGAAAAGCTCAAGTGAGTAAATCTTTCAAACCAAGTATTGACAACTCAGATGAAAAGGCATTCTGAAGTTAGTCATAAAGCTTAGTGTTTGAGTTGAGAATAATCAATATCTCTTTTTTATTCATGGTATTATGCTTACTTCTATTAGATTCTTGTATTTATTTTTATATCCCCAGCATGTTATAAGCCTGCTGATGAGAGCAATGCTTTGCCAAGTTCATGAGACTTTGGACTTAAGAGAAGCCTTTCAAATGAAAAACTGGATTTGCTGTCTGGAGATGGCAGACATAATTCATCATACTCTGGTAAGAACAGAGCATTGTGAAGATCAATCTAGCCCACTCCAAATTTTCTGTTTCTTTATTAGTGATAAATGTATCCATACATTCTGGGATGCAAGGACAGTACAGTGATCCCTCGATTTTCGCGATCTCGTTCTTCGCGAAATGCTATATCGCGATTTTTCCCACCCGATGACATCACTCTCTTCCTTCCTTTCTCATCTTTCTTTTTCTCTCTCTTTCTCTATCTTGCTTCTTCCTCTCTCACACTCTCTTCCTCCCTCTCTCATCTCTTTCTTTCCTTCTCTCTCTTTCTCTATCTCTCCCCCTCTTGCTGGTGGGCGGCGGGCGGCGGGCGGGCGGCGGGCGGGCGAGTGGGGGCATCAGCGAGGAAGACCCAGGGAAGGTTCCTTCGGCCGCCCAGCAGCTGATCTGCTCGGCAGCGCAGCGAGGAGCCGAATCGGGGTTTCCCCTTTGCGTGGGCGGCGGGGAAACCCCGATCTTCGTCTGCTCGCTGCTGCTGCGCTGCCGAGCAGATCAGCTGCTGGGCGGCCGCAGCAGCAGCGAGCAGACGAAGATCGGGGTTTCCCCGCCGCCCACGCAAAGGGGAAACCCCGATTCGGCTCCTCGCTGCGCTGCCGAGCAGATCAGCTGCTGGGCGGCCAAAGGAACCTTCCCTGGGTCTTCCCCGCCGCCCACGCAAACTCCACCATCTGCGCATGCGCGGCCATGAAAAAAAGGGCACGCATGCGCAGATGGTGTTTTTACTTCCGCAACCCTACATCGCGAAAAATCGATTATCGCGAGGGGTCTTGGAACGGAACCCTCGCGATAATCGAGGGATCACTGTATTTCACTGAAGATAACCGATGTAGTTTCATTTTTGATTTAATGTATGGGTAGTATTTCAGTTTCTTATAATTGTCCATTGCAGGAGTAAGGGCCAAAGTAAGGCAAATGACAAAAAAAAATTGCAACATTGTGATTAATATTCTGACTGTTTGGGGCTTACATTATAATGTGTCCCCCAAGTACGTAAGGATGAAGGTTTATCATTTTCACACAACTCTCAGCTTTCTTCTGAACCTCCCAGAGTTCTTCACCACTTCCTAATTTAAATTCCAACACCTTTTATTATTCACTAGAGTGGGTAATTTATTCTATAACCCAACTGAGCCCAATGTACTGTATGGGGCAGAGTATGGGGAAAGAAAGAGAACATGTTAGAAAAAAGTTGCTGGGTGAAATATAGATTTATCACTTTTTAGGGTCTACAAAAGTTTGTTTTCACCTACAGTGTTCCCAGTGTGTGGATACTTATCTTTTCTTCCCTTCTCAATAAAATTCAAATATTAAATCTCAGTTACCTTTGGGTCTCCTAAAATCTTACCAAGCTCTAGATAAGTCAGTCCAATTTACTAGGAGATTAAAGTTTCTTCCAGATGGTGTTCTTAACTATGGTCCATATGCTACAAGAGAAGATATATACATTGATCCTCTGGTGGTTGTTTGTACATTCTACCTGGTATATCTTGCTGGTGCTGAGCCTACTAATCTCTAAGCTAGTATTGATCACAGTTGTTCTCCTGTGGCTTTTGAATGACCAGTGCTTTGATTTCAAGCAACCTGTTCACATAAAACATAACTTCAAGCAAAATCCTACAAGCCAGGGAAGCCCAACTCAACTTTCTGGGGAAATGTTGCTGCATTAAAATCAAAACAAACAACAAAAAAACAAACAATTAGGGCCATGCACAGAAATAAGATATTTTTCCTCTGTTGAAATTTATTTTGTGTATCAGTCCATTTCTTCCTTTTCCTATCATTCTTATCTGCAACTTAAAATAAAACAATTCAGACAAGAAAACATTTTCTGGCTGAATATTTTTTTCTTCCACTGGTAAAGTTCAGAAAGTGCTCCAGATCCATTATCTGGACTGATCAATGCAAAATTAATCCAGGAAGTTGGGGGAATTCCAATTCCAGAATCCAGTTGCTGTGTCTGTTCTGCATAAAAATAGACATCAAAACACTTTGTTTGAAAAAGAAAAGAAAAGAAATCAGCTAAAGAAGATAATGAACATTCCTGTAAGCAGTGTGAGAACCAACATAAATCCATGTTTTCTGTCCAAAGTAATCCATCTGTATTGATCTTCTAAGTTAATTTTCTCTTAGAAATTCTGTTTGCAAATGTTGTAAAGTACAACTTTGTTTCATGTTATTAGATCATGTTCAAGGTTTTTTGGGGTGAAAAGGGATATATAAATATAAATATGTATCTAGGATGACTACCTGACTTTTGCCAATCCATCTGATCTACTGCAACCAACTTCTAAAGGTGGTTCAAGCTCTTGAGATGCTTAGTGGAGGAAAACAGTGTAGTGGAATAGATAGGGAAAATCTTTCAAAACTAGAAGCCTCTCCTTTTTTGAATGGTTGAAAACAAGCATTGCTTTTTTAACCTAATATATTTCAGTTTGCTTGAACAATAGTTCCTAGAATTTGGATAACATTAAATAAGTCTTCCAACTTGTTCTTGTAATAACCTGGCCTTCTTGATTTTCTGGATAACATGACCAAGAATTTTTCTTTTCTCAAAGCATCTAGAGCAGTGATGGCGAAGCTATGGCATGGGTGCCACAGGTGGCACACGGAGCAATATCTGCTGGCACATGAGGTGTTGCCCTAGCTCAGCTTCAACAAGCATGTGTGTGCTGGCCAACTGATTTTTGGCTCACCCAGAGGCTCTAGGAGGGCGTTTTTGGCTTCCAGAGAGCCTCTCGGGGGATAAGGAGAGTGTTTTAGCCCTTCCCCGGTTCCAGGGAAGCCTTTGGAGCCTGGGGTGGGCAAAACACGAGCCTACTGGGCCCACCAGAAATTGGAAACAGGCTGTTTCCAGTCTCCAGAGAGCCTCCAAGGGGCAGGGAAGCTGTTTTTGCCCTCCCCCAGGCACTGAATTATGGGTGTGAGCACTCACACATGCACGATCGTGTGCGCCCACACTGTTTCAGCACCCGAGGGAAAAAAGATTCACCATCATGATCTAGAAAACATTAGTTTGGGAAGGCCTACTCTAGTTGCTTGGCTTTGACATGAATTTAAGCAAGATCACGCCTGGTAAATATTTTGTTGAGACATGAGCAGGGAATCCTAAGGCTGTAGACTAGATTGGGAAGTTATTGCATTCTGAATGAGAATCAGATATAGTATAGGTAAGTGGTTATGGAAATAGGAGTTATTCAAATCAATGTTCAGCTGTGTGATATTGATATAGAGAAGCTGTATAAAACCCAGATGACTGAGTGATATTCACCATGACTCAATCAAAAGAAAATATAGATACACATTTTGGTGAGCGCTATGAGAAGATGATATAGGTATACAAGGAGGAGGGTGAGGAAGAGGAGAGGCTATGAAATCTAACTCATAAATTCCTTACCTTCAAGATTTGCAATTTTAATATCGGGTGGTTTCGTTTTTGTTTCTTTGTTGTTAAAGTCTGCGGAGAGGGGTGGCATACAAATCTAATAAATAATAATAATAATGTGGCATACTTTGTTGTTAAAGGGCCACCTTTGCATCATCTAATGATGTCCTATATAGGTTTTATTAACAAAAAATTGTAGAATTAGAATGGTTATATAAAATATAGTATAGCCACATAAGGTCATAAACACGTGCTTCATTGCTGGAGAGACGGAGTAACGACACGGACACAAGAGCTGGATTTAAACTGGGTCATTTTTATTAACATAAATTTGCATAATTTATTCATTAAATTTGCATATATTAGCATAATCAACTATGACCTGGAAATGGACCTGCAGGGTCAAACAAATACTTCCGGGGCGGAAATGACATTAGGACAAAAAACTTCCTAGGCAACTCATGGGCGTATCTCAATGCAAGTCCAGGTGAGGGACCACTCCATCACCTGCGACCCTGCCATGCTTTGCATGAGGGGGGTCCCACCGGCTAACCCGAATCCGGGACTTAAAGGTGCAGGACCCAAAGACAGGTTCCCCCCAGCTGCTCAGGCAGTCGCTCCCTCCATGAGCTTGCGGAGAACCTGTCAATCATCCCCAAAGATGCCCAAGGGAGAACGCGCGGTTGCTAAACCACCCCCCAGTTTTCCGCCCCTAACCTGCCACGGAGTGGGGGTCAGATCTCTATCTTGGCCCCCCGACTCCCCCCTCTAACTGCGCCAGCTCACGCAGAGACTGCTGCAGGTCCCGTAAGAAAAATGGCGCTCCCCTGTTCTGACAGGTGAACGCCATCGGCCCGGGAAAGCCACGGCCGATCTACAGTGATGAGGGGATGGGCCACTACAACCCCACCTAAATTCCCTGACTACCCTTCCCAGGGCCTTATTGCCTCTACACCTGACCCGGTGAATGGCCCTAAGGGAAATGGCGACCCACAAAGATCCCCAGGGGATCGAAGACTGCACCACATACATGGCGGGCCACATAGCGAGAAGCCACCGCAGGCTTCCGCAAGCCTGGCGGGTCCCCAACCGACCCCCAAGCAGTACCGGTCCTTGCCCAAAGAGCAAGACCAGCGACCAGGGCGCAGCAATGGGATGCCACCCTCCCCGAACAACTGGGCGTAGCCATGGTATGCCACCCGCCCAGCACCGCCTGGGCGCGGCAATGGTATGCCGCCCTCCCAGCACCACCTGGGCGCAGCAACAGGATGCCGCCCTCCCAGCACCACCTGGGCGCAGCAATGGAATGCCGCTCTCCCAGTACCACCTGGGCGCAGCAATGGGATGCCGCCCTCCCAGTACCACCTGGGCGCAGCAATGGGATGCCGCCCTCCCAGTACCACCTGGGCGCAGCAATGGAATGCCGCCCTCCCAGGACCACCTGGGCGCAGCAATGGGATGCCGCCCTCCCAGCCCTAGCGGTGGAAAACACCCATCCCACCGCACACCCCTCCTCCCCAACCAGGCCACAATGACCCAGCCGCCGCCACGGCAGGGTCCCACTTCCCGGCGGTACCTTGTTGCTGAGTGGTCGGGGGAGCACAATGACCCAAAGCAACACCATCGATCGCGTCCTGGCGGGGTTGAAAGAAGGGGACCAAAGGGAACCCTGACCTAAAATCTTACCCAGGAGCCTCAACTGACCGCTCGTAACCTAAAACAGGCCATCGACCGCCGGCGGTCGGCATCCCCGAATCCTCTGTATCAAGAACGCCGTCACCGCACTAGTGGCAGTGCCACTGCGGAACGAGCGTTCCCACAAGCGGCGGGATCCGCGCTTGGCCTGGCCAAACCCTGTACTCCAGAACCCACCCGCTAAGGCAATGAGATGGAAGGCCGAAAGGACCTAGCAACCAGCGACAAGGCCCTGGCCCAGCCTTCCCGCATCTTCACTATGCGGAAGTCAACCATAAATCAACAAACCAGCCCCCGCTTTAGACAAAAGGCGAGGCCGGCCAACCTGGACCCCAAAGTCCCAACTGAAAGGCCACACTGCCTAAGCTGGACACAAATATGGCCAGGTACACAACTGGGGCAGGCCAGCTATAGGGGTAACGCGTATCCTGCCTGAACTCCCCGAACTCTGCACCCGTCTGCTGCTGAGCCCCCAGAGTGCCAGGCACCACCACGAGGGCTGTAGCCCAGCAGACCTTTACTCTCCTACGCCCGGGAGCCCCCCCCCAGACTCCATAGGTGGCCGGGGAACGCCTCCGGCAACTCTCGGCAGGGTCCAAAACCTGGACAACTGACCACGGGACAAGGCATCAGCGACCCCGTTATCCAACCCGGGGACATGCCTAGCCAAAAACAACGCGTTTAGGGACAAGGACCTGTGCCCAAAATGGCGGACAAGCCGCATGACCCTGTCGCTCTTAGAGGACAGGGCATTCACCACATGGACAACCGCTAGGTTGTCACACCAAAAGTGCACGGTCTTGTCCCTAAACTGCTCCCCCCAAAGCTCTAAGGCCACTACTAAGGGGAAGAGCTCTAAGAACGTAAGGTCCTTAACCAACGAAGAGGCACTCCATTCCGGAGGCCATGCCGACCAGCACCACTGGTCACCTAAAACTACCCCGAAACCACAAGTCCCCGCGGCATCAGCACAGAGCTGCAACTCGGCTTCCAAAAGAAGCTCATGCCTCCAAAAAGACAAACCATTAAACCTGACCAAGAAATCCCGCCACACGCCAAGGTCAGCCCTGACCCCAGCGCAAAGGCGGGTACGATGATGGGGCAAACAGAGCCCCTTCCTCACGTCGTACAACCTCCTGGAAAAAGCCCTACCAGGAACAACCACCCGACAGGCAAAATGAAGAATGCCTGCCAATTCCTGAAGCTGCCGTAGGGTAACCTTCCGGCAGCCCAGCACCTCATCGAGCTTTCGTCTGATCTTAAGCAACTTCTCTAGGGGCAATCTGGAAGATTGCTCCACTGAGTCCAATTCAATACCCAGAAAGGTAATCCTGGTGGCGGAGCCTTCGGTCTTCTCAGAGGCTAAAGGCACCCCTAACTGAGCACAAAGGGCTTCAAAGTCCCGCATTAGAGCAAAACATTGCTCCGAATGCGCAGGCCCCGCCAACAAGAAATCATCAAGGTAGTGAACGACAGTACCCAGACCACTGTGCCTCCTGAGCGCCCATTCCAAAAAGGTGCTAAAACTCTCGAAAAGAGCACGAGACAGAGCAACCCATAAGCAAGGCTCTGTCCACGTAATAACCACCCTCGAAATGGAAGCCCAGCAGCTCAAAGTCGTCTGGGTGTATGGGGAGGAGCCGAAATGCCGACTTAATGTCGCATTTACCCATAAGGGCTCCTGTCCCACACTTCCTAACCATAGTCACGGCTGCATCAAAGGATGCATACCGGACTGAACAAAGCTCGTCAGGAATGAAGTCATTCACTGACTCCCCTTTTGGAAAAGACAAATGGTGAATCAACCTAAATTCACCACTCACCTTTTTGGGGACCACACCTAAGGGAGACACATGAAGATTCGGGAAGGGCAGCTCCGGGAAGGGCCCGAGGACCCTGCCCTCGGCCACCTCCTTCCGAATCTTTTCCCTAACAATGTCTTCATGACCAACAACCGACCTAAGGTTGTCAGACATGAAGGCCCTCCTAACACCCATATAAGGGATCCTAAATCCCTTCGAGAATCCTAGCAAGAGAGCGGCCGCTCTCGGGCGAGGGTGGTAGTCACCCAACCAACCCTCAAGCACTTGTAAATTGATTGGACTGGGCCCCTTTACCCCCAACAGGCAGGGGAGGCTTTGGGGGACCCCCGCCCTTCTTTTCCGCCCCCTTCTTGGGGCGGGGACACACGGCTGAGGAATAGTTCCCCCCACAATTCCCGCATGCGTGCCGAAACCTGCAAAAGGGACGAAAACACGCCCCTTTTGCGGCGAACTCATGGCACGCCAGGGAGGCCCCCTTTCCTGCTCCCCCTGCCGCGGCCTTGGCCGGCGCGGGAGTCACGGGCTCCTCTTCCATAAAATGACCACTGTCGGTCCTATCACATCCTTCCTTACCGGACATATGAGTGGCCTGGAACCAAAGGTCCGGGACCACCATATCCCAGGGCAAGTAGGGGTCATGGGCGATGCGCATCCTAAACCCCTTATCGTAGTGCCTCCAGATCGTGCCCGCATACTCAAAGTGGGCTCTCACTATCAAATCAATGTATTTCAGCAAGGCAGCGGCCCTACCCGGCTGCCTCTGAATCACTACCAAAGCGAAAGTCAAAAAAGCGTACAACCAAGAGCTGAAACACTTTGTGACTTTCGTTTTTTTTTACCTTCTCCCCAGGCACCACCTCCTTGTCCTGCTTGGGGACCTCCCTATTTAAAAGGGAGAAAAGGTCCACATATTCCCCCCACCAAATCGCTTCCTTCACCGATGGGTGGAGATGATAGCCCAATAGTGTAGCGGGCAACCCACAAGGGATGGCCCCAGGCTTGATGCTGGCGAACGGGTCCCACACCGTGGTGGCCCCCGTCCCCAGCACTCCAAGCCCCGGTGGGTACACCAAAGGGGGCGGTGGCATAATGGCCGGTGGAGGAGGGATCCAACCCCCCACCCCTGCCCCAGGTGGGAAAGATACCCCTGGCACCACTACCGGTGGGGCCAGCAGGGGGCCAAACCTGGTTACAGGTGCCCCCCCCCAAAAAACCCCAAGAAACTAGGACCGGGTGGCCACCAACCGCAGTCCCCCCCAGCAGGACCCACCGGGGGCCCCTTCCTGGCTATCCTGGCCGAGGGCCTCATCACCTTCCTAGGCACAGCTACCGTGGGGCTACCAAATATTTAAATAATTAATGTTTGACTATAACTGTTTTACTGAAGTTTGACTACGACTTTACTGAAAGAGTAGTAGATCCTTGGAACAAACTTCCAGCAGACTTGGTATATAAATCCACAGTAACAGAATTTAAACATGTTTGGGATAAACATATATCCATCCTGAGATAAAATACAGTAAATATTATAAGGGCAGACTACAGGGACCAATAGGTCTTTTCCTGCCGTCAGACTTATGTGTTTTATATAAAGATATTAAATAATATTAACCATAATTATAAGTATTATTATTATTATGTATGTTTTGCTTTGTTTTACACAACGGTCCTTACTTTAACATGAATGAAACCGGGGCCGCCCAGGCCCCAAAAGAGGGCAGCAAATGGCCTCTGCCCAAACAGGCAGCGCAGCAGCAAGAAGCTGCTGCCAAGGGCCTAACTGCCCTCTGAACAGGGGCCACGAACCGGGGGGGGCGCACACGCAAGCCCTCCGCCCGATCCCCCCGTTCCCGAGGGGGCGACCGGAACGATCCCCCCCCTGGACGAAATAGAGGGGCCAACAGCCGAAAACGGCACAGGCCCAGCCTCCGAAGCCCCGGACCGCTCCACGAGCCTCCGATGAGGCTCTCAAGATGGCGGCCGCAACACGCGGCCACCTTTTACGAAGCGAGGGGGGTTCACGCCGGACTCCAGCCTAGCCTGAGAAGAGGGAAGACCGCAGGCCTCGGAAGGGCTGCTCCAGCTGCTCGCGATGAGCTGCAGCCTCCTCAAGCCTCCGACGAGGCTTCCAAAAGCGGCGGCCGCCCACGCGGCTGCCGAATGGACTCCAAGAGCAGACAGCCATGTGTATGCTCGTGGCTGCTGTCCGGGAGAAAAGGCTGAGCCTCGGGCCTGCTCGCCCTTATATAGGGCAAGCAGGCCCCGCCCGGACCAATCAGGCCTGAAGTTCAGGCCAGTCAGGCCTGAACTCCCGAGCGAAGTCTCGCCTCGCGAGACTTCACTCGGGATCCAAGATGGCGTCCACCATGAGGGTCCGGTGTCTCCCGGTCCCTCCAGCAAAGCCTGCTGCCGGGTAAGTCCGGCGCCGTCATTAGATTAGTTGGCATTTTATCTTAATAACATTTTAAATATTTAGTTATTTTCTTTGAAAAGAAATTGAAGATTTGTCATTACTCAACAAATGCATATTCTTATCTCATCGTCATGTTTTGGAATTGGTTGTGGAAAAGAAAGCATATTTCTTTTAAAATATCCTGCAATCCATGAACCCTCTCCCCATAAAAGATTATCATACTTAATAAGTCTAAATGTATTTCCGTAATCTTTTCAAGAAATGTTGATTGCTTAGATGTTACCTTCTAACTAATTATTTATATTATAAAAGTATAAAAACTAGCCAATTTACCCAGTTCAATTTGTAAATAGATACATTTAATGCCTCATTAGCAATTACAAAACACTCTTCCCTCTTTCTAAGCCATAAATATTTTATAATAGCAAAAAAGATTTTAAAATAAACTCAGATGCACCATCCAATCTTCTTTTTTATGGGGTTTTTAATGGTGCATTTTAGCTAATGCTGAAGTACATTGGGATTCCTATACAAGTATGTATGACATCCATATTAATATCAAATTCATCCATTATGATTAATGTTGCTACTGTGAACAGCAAATGAATTAATTAAATAGGACAATTAAAATAAAGTGCTCTATTTTTATTCAGCTACTTTTCCTATTTTAAGCTTTAATTATTTCTCTTGCAGGATTTAACTAGTTTTCTATCTCTTTCAGTGCCTGACACAAATTTAAGAGCAGGTTGGCCCACGGGGGACAATGTTTTTATTCTCTTGAAGTGCTTGGAAGGAAAATAATTGGTAATTTGAGTTGTGCAAAACAAGAATGTTAATGCTGGAGGAAAAACAAAAACAGCCAATATACAATGACCATTGAGATAACCATACCCTCCCCAAAAAAGTTCACCTGAGAGTAGCTACTGAGCACTAATAATGATCAGTTAAAACAGACATAGAGATGTAAAAGCAATTGAGCTTTTCATTCCCAGTAGATCTTTGGAAGGATAGAGGCCAGTTTAATGAAGACTAGATAAGTCATGTGGTCCTCCATACTAGTTTATTAACCAAGAATTCATATATATGCAGAGCTTCATAAACAGTAAAACATCTGTGACATGGGAGTTGACATCTGGACAAAGAAAATGGATTTTTTTTGTACTTTATTTATAGCCAAAGGATTTTTTTTTCTTTTAGCATTAGAAAGACAAAATATGGCTCCAATTATTCAGTTGCCTGTAGAATTGATTAATACTGTATAGATTAGCTATGGAAGACTGCAACAAATTATGGCTTCCATTTATTGAAGTTTACTATTAAACATTACGCATGGAGATATTTTTGTGAATACATATCCTGTACCTTTTGTTCCTTTTTTAGCTGTTTTCTTCTTTTATAATTTGATTTTCCCTCCCTCCCTCCTTCCCTCCCTCCCTCCTTCCTTCCTTCCTCCCTTCTTCCCTTTCTCCCTCCCTTTCTCCCTTTCTCCCTTCCTTTCTGTCTTCTCTTTTTTAGTGAAACCAGCAAATATATTGGTTAATTTTGTTGTGTTTTTCCTAAAAGCTTATCTGCTTTGGGAAAATAATCGATGTGAAATTTATTTCAAAATCTACATTACAATACTTAACAGTTGCATATTTTCTATTCAACAATTATTAATAACATAATGCTAAGAAATCATGGAATACATGCTAAATCTCAATATGGATTTTAAAATGGCAAATGGTGTCATAAACCAAAATAAGTTTTAAAATATGGTTTGTAAAAGACACAACATAGATATATTTGGGGATATATTTTAAATTTGTAATATAATACAGTTTCTTCCATAATATTCCATTTCCAACATATAGGAGCTGAAAGCATTTTGCTTTTTTTAAATTGGTGGCCATTCTATAAAGCCCAACAGTTCTGGAAGATAATTTGTTACTGAATGTAACAAATTCTAAAGATTTGAGTCTCTTTCAACAGTCATTTTTCCACCATTCCAAGTTCCTTGAATGTTTCCTTTATTTATGCTGATGCAACTTTTCTGTTGTAAATGAAAAATAAACTTCAGCTTTTGGAAATTCCACACTTTTTATTAAAATAAAAGCACAATTCATGAGTGCCAGACATTGCTAATGTGTCAGACTCAAATTATAAATTCAAAAGATGTTTCACATAAATACACTTTTATAAACAATTTTAGGTAATTCAAATTATTTTTGCAAGCGTAAATGTAACATCCATATGTTCTAAATAATGTAAAGATTAAGAGGTGAACTGGGTACTCCTGATGAGTTCCAGTAACATCTTTATTATGAATGCAGAAATAATTATATTTATGATAACTCTCACTAACTGATTAGAGTATTACATTTTAATCCAAACAACAAAATTGATAGTAAAACCATATTTAGACAGAATCTGTTCCAAACGTATAAACCATATCCTATTGAAAGTTTCCTTTGCCTCCAGCAAAACAACTACAGTGAGTCTAATTTACCTGAATGTATCAACAATAAAAGTAAGTCTAATATTATTGAAGCTTTTTATAAAACTAGATTTTGAAACTATTACTATTTGAAGTCTCTGAATTAAGACCAGAGTCAAGAATTTAGCATCTACATTATGCTTAACATAGAAATTGAACAGTGAGTAACATGTTCTGCAGGATAACTTTACCTACCTTAGATATTAGAATTACAAACCTAATTGCTAAAGGAAAAGAGAAAAGTTTTGTACAAAAAAGCATAAAATTAACCTCTCAGTCAGGAGGTCAATAAATACCTTACTCTAATCTATAAGGCAGCCATCTGGATTTTGTACCTTACCTAGCTATATTGATTTAATAATGTACATTATTTCTTTGCAGAGATAATGGTGCAGTTAAATAAATTATTTGATCCTGACTAATCTCTATCTTATTAAAAAGAAATTTTAAGCTTCTACATTTCAAACATTGAATCAACAGTATAAAGTTGAGAATAATTTAAAAATGCTGATTATTCAAATTCAAGTTATTTTTGTATATACATTTAAAAATCATAAATTATACCAAAACTGCTATTTTGTTAGTATTGTTTCAGTGTAAAAGTAATTAACCAGATGAGGAGTGAAACATTTTCAAAGAAAAACCAGATAGTCCAGTTGTTCCTTCAAAAAGCACCTTGGAGCAACCATAACCTAGATGACTGTAAATCTCCATAGAGTCCAGGGGTCCCCAAATTTGGTAACTTTAAGACTTGTGGACTTCAGTTCCCAAAATTCCAGAGCTGGCTGGAGAATTCTGGGAGTTGAAGTCCACAAGTCTATAGTTGCCTAGTTTGAAGAGCTCTGCCATAGATCAGAGAGAATGTAACTCCATAGTATCTTTGCCAATGGGGAACATGAAGGGATTGGCAGCCAGTGTAAGGAAGGTATAAAGCTATTGAATTGAGATGATGAACTTCGAAGAGAACCAAGCTTTGAAAGCTTCTCTTCCACTTATTGCAATAAATGAAACAAAAAGACCTTCACTGAGTCTTGGCTGGTTATTGGTCAGGTGATCTTATCTTGGGTCATGAAGAAACGTATCCAGGAATATATAACAAAATTAATTTATTTTTTACATTTTGTGTAAAATGTCTGTGAGTTTCTAATCAGCTATAAATGTAGTTATTCAATTTAGCATCCCTGCAAGTTCCACCATCTTCACCAAATATTTCTTCATTGAGGGTAATATCAGACATTTACACATTTTGAACATAAAGTAGCTTTGCTGCTGGTCATTCATAAATTGATTGCCTATCTAACAAACATTTAGAAGTTTAAAAAATGCTGTTTGCTCACTCTGATCCATGTATCATTGAAAGCTAATTTAAGTTTCATGTACCAAATTTATACTGCACATTGAAGGAAGAATTGGTAACCCTAATGAAGTATCCTTAGGCAGGCTACCAACTAGAATTTTGCAATAAACTATATGGGAAAACAAAATATTGAGGATTTGATTAGCTAAATTAAGTTTATTTATTGAGGATAGCAATTTTATTTTACCATGTTTTCAAAAATACAATTTACATTATATTATCAGTCTACACATGTATGCAATGAATATCTAATATAACATCAACCTTTGTGAGCGCTGCTGAAAAGTTTTTATGTACTTCCATTAAGGTCCTGGCAATTACAAAAAGTATTATATAATAGGTAATATATTTTACTCCTGGTTTTGGGCCTTGAATCATAGATTTTGATGTTGGTTCATGAATATTTATGAAAAAACTTCTCTAAAAGTTCTAGCCAGGATGTCACCCATTCCTAACAATAATGTTCTTGTCAGGTATGCTAATATTAAGTAATCTCTGCTTTTTGTAGAACAAGGTCCAAATGGATTTGTGGAAAGTTCATCTAAATGTATCTCTTAATGTTCATTTCTTTTGCTTGAAAAACCTGACAGATTTTTCACTTCTCTGCTGGATTCAGACAGCAACAGGGAGCCTTGGCCACAAATGTGTCAAAGTCAAATGGACCATCAATTCGAAAGTGTCAAAAGAGTCATTGAAAGCAAATAGCATGTTCCCTGCTGAAAGTCCTAGTTATGACCAATGCTAATTTCAAGCTTCATGTTTATTAATGTGCATCTAAAATAGCAATATCTTTCGCCAAGTGTCCTACACAAATAACCCAGGTGTAAATTAATGTGTGCACACTTTTTTTTTTGCATCCTATTAGATTTGTCCTTAATGCATTTTTACCTTAATAGCTTCCCATCCCACTTTGGATACATGGACTATCATTCCAGTTTTTTTAAAAAAAATGCATCAAAGGCAAACTGGGAGAAGAAATGTCACTTCGTCTAGGTGACTTGGGCATTCAAGCAATGCCTATCACTCAGCCCAAATTATTAAGGCAGCAGGCAGCTATTGTGAAACTGTCAGCATGAGATTACATAGGCCAAGAACTGGTAAACAACATAGGGACAGCCATCAGGCAAGCAACACCTGGCAACCAGATTGCGAACGGAGCAGCAGGAGAGCAAGCCAGGAGCAGGTGGATCAGCAGCAGGACACCACACCAAACAGACCATAATTGAGTGGGCAACAATTAGGGCATATACTACAATGGGGAAGTGTAATTGGAACAGTGGGTACTGTGAAGCCACAGAGAAGAGTTTTCAGTCCTTGGAGGGTGAGGGGAGGGTGATTCCCCACCCCAAAGCTCCGCAACCTTTGTCCTGTGCAATGCAAGACCTGGTGTCATTTTAACTTTAGGTAGCCAGCGGAGTACTTTTGTTATGCTCAGCATGGCTTTTCCTCTAATGAATTTTAAGGAAAATAGAAAACAAAGAAGAGGACCAGAAGCCCCTGAGATATCAGCATCAAAAAGAAAAAAAGAAAAACAAACCTCCTTCTCCCTTGTGTGTTTACTAAATAATATCTGCTCTTTTGAAAGATGATGGATTTGAGAGTCCCCATTTACAGCGGAATTCCATTAACTTAGCTCGGTGGGTGATTACAGAAATCTTTATTTAGATATAAGTCTCTGGAGTACCTAATGCATTTAACCCACAAGACATAAGAAGATAATTGTTGCTCTGAATCACATCATTAAATCTATAAAAGGGAATTATGGGTGAAAAAAAACAAAACAACAACAAAATGGAATACAGGCCTGACTGGAAATGACATGAATCATAGGAGCTCATAAAGTGTATATTTAATTATCTAGATGTAGCCATATCAGATCTGGATCCAAGCTTGCAGTGTGTTGTCTTTGCATTCTGATGGTATACAGGAATGATGGATCAAAAGCAGGAAAAAACGGAAATCAAATCCTATATTATTATTTTGTATTTATTTAAATATTTTTGCTGTCCGTTTCATTAATACTGCAGTTTTGGATTTTAATGGATAATATGAAGTAAAAGAAGGCCAAGCTGTTATGGCATAAGAAGAGAAAGCATGATTATTATTTCCAAGAATATATTTAAGCTAGAATTTCATGCTAGGCTATTGGGCTGAAGAGTCAGCTTTTGTTAGTAGAAGTTATAAGTGAGATACAAACTCAGGTGTATGGCAACCAAAAGCAAATTCTTGCAGAAGGAATCTGACTGCTTAGAGCAGTGATGATGAACCTTTTAGAGATGGAGTGGCCAAACTTATTTGTTTGTTTGTTTACTTATTTTGTCCAATACACAATGAAGGTTATAGAGGGTATACTCGTAGTAAAATATATCAGAGAAAGAATAGAAGAGATAAAGGAATAAAATATAGGAATAAAGATATAGGATATAGGAATAAGATATAGGAATAAAATATTTATTTATTTATTTATTTAATTAATGTGATTTCTATGCTGCCCTTCTCCTGAAATATTTGTAATATTATTCCTCTCTTTCTCCCCCCTCTCTCTTTCCCTCCCTCCCTTTCTCTTTCTCTGTTTCTCTCTTTCTGACTCTCTGTTTCCTCTCCCTTTCCCTCTCTTTCTATCTCATATCTGTCTGTCTGTCTGTCTGTCCGTCCGTCCGTCCGTCCGTCCATGGATATCCATCTCTCCTGCCCAGCTTCACATGTTGCATGAATTCAACCACTTGGGCTGTGGAAGGGGAGTGAAAATTGGAGGCAAAGCCAAGCATTGGAGATTCATGCAAAATAAGGCAACTCCAACCTAGATCCTGTTGGGGAGACACCCCCTCCTTTTCCTCCTTGCACTCCGTGTGATGGGTAGCAGCCTGAGCACAGCTCCCTCATCGGAGGTGGCCAGCAAGCAAACAAATGTGATGCTCCAGCTGGGAGGCAGTGGCACAGAGCCCACTTCTGGCCAGCAAGAGTGGAGTGGGCAGGGCATGCACCTACACTGTCATGGTACTGGCCGGGAAGGATGTGGGAGCTGAATGTTTGGAGCTGCACTTGGTGGCGTTTGCAAGCGGGCTTGGTGGGGCCACTTAGCTGGGAGGGAGACTCCTGACCATTTGGCTCACTTCAGCATGGGGTGGAAATGCAGAAGGAAGAGGAAAACCATGCCTCTCAATGTTCAACCCTCAAAGACTTTGGGGTGACTGGAAGGGCAGTGCAAGCATTGGGGCCAATGAATCACCCAACAGGAAGCCACAGCGGACAGACAAAACAGCGTGTGACTTGCTGACACCCATCCTATGGCATACTCTATGGTAGAGTGATGGTGCATGGAATCTGCATGCCACCTCTAGCACATGTGACATAGGTTTGTCACCAGAGGCTTAGAGTATTTCAGAATAATGCTAGTACAGAAGATAAGACATTAAAGAATGGCTGTTAAAAAGTCTGAGTATCTTAAAGTAAAGAACTTCTTTCTAAAACCCTGTTCAGTAGAGTGCTGGCAGACGAAAAATATCTTAAGAATGTGGAAATGTTGGCATGTGGATTTTTAAAAGGACTAAAACTAAACAATCACAAAAACATTATACTGTAATTAAGCTGAGAGTATAACAAAATCAACCTCATACTTTGAACTGTTGGAAAGTCTATAAAATGTAGTCCAAGTGCACATCCCAGAAGGTTGCTTCAGAAATCTGAAATCTGACCTCTTGAAGATATGGCAAAGTATATGTCTTTCATTGATACTGCAATAGTGAATAGAATCATGTAGTGGGATGCAATCTTTTCAATACCTTGTTCAAAAGTAATACAAGCTTTATGGTAACGATTTAAATAGCATTTGGAGAGGGTTGTCATCCAAGCAAAAATACTCTGAAGGGTTTTGGAGAAGGATAGGGACTATATTGGAAAGAAGAATGGGAATGCTTTGCTGTAAAAGCTTCAGCCCCTAATTTTATTTTTGTGATAAATGCTTTTAGTAAACCTGTGAGTTTTCAAGGACATGGAAGATGAATTTCAGACATTCAATTCATTCAGAAATGGCATAGGTACACTGTAGGTATGTTCTTGGAAGGCTATTTTTAAAGCTAAGGACTCAAATGGAATCTACACCACAACTGATGAGGAGCAAACAGCTGTTGTTTTGATTGCTATTAAAATATGAGTCCTGTTAAGCAGGAGATGAAATGGGAGATGACAATGAACACCTAGTAATTGTTCTTCGTTGAAAAATACAATTTAATCAGAGTTGATTGTGAGATCTGAAGTCAGAACATTCATTCAAATTTTCCCCTTCCCTACAACTTTCCTCTTACTCCACATTACATCAATGAATTTTTGGGAAGGGGTATCCTCACTAAAATTATTTATGAGGTGTAGGGAAACCTGTGATGAAAAAAAAGTCCACTTAAATAAGGAAAGAAAACACTTTGCGACAGATGCAACAAGTTTTTTTTAATTGGCATCCACAACTACAGTGATCACTGAGTTTATAGATACCAATAGCATATACCATAACCAATGACAATTATTGTACCTGTATGTTGACTTCTTTCACACAAAGAAAGATAACACTCCAGCTATAACCCTAATTATAAACTTTAATCAGTACTCTTTTCAGTAATTTGTTCTGGGGCTTTTATTGTTCTCTTAACTATATTCAAGCACTTCCTACACTATCAGATAGAAATAAAAAATATATAAGTATTCTGGCAGTCAGATAAGTTATAAGACAGCGATGGCGAACCTATGGCACTGGTGCCACAGGTGGCACGTGGAGCCATATCTGCTGGCACATAACTGCTGCCACTGCCCTAACTCAACTCCAGAGTGCAGGTGTGTGCCAGCCAGCTGATTTTTTGCTTGCACAAAGGCTCTGGGAGGGTGTTTTTGGTTTCCAGAGAGCATCCAGGGGGTTGGGGGAGGGCATTTTTATCCTGCCTCGGCTCCAGGGAAGCCTTTGGAGTCTGGGGAGCCTACTGGGCCTACCAGAAGTTGGGAAAGAGGCCATTTCCAACCTCCAGAGGGTCTCCATGGGGCGGAGAAGTTGTTTTTTCCTTCCACAGGCATTGAATTATAGGTGTGGGCATTTGTGCACACATAGTGCGCACACATGCTATTTAGGCATCCATCACTGTTATAGGATAATCACATGGTTTATAATGATGCCAGATTTAGGTTTCTTGTTTTTTGCAATATTTTTTTGGGGGTGGCCTTTTCAATTGTTTCAGAGAGTGAGTTACCTTGAGACAACATACCAGATATGCACAAATTGAAACCCCAAAATCTACTGTATGCAGTAGCCCAAATCTTTCTACATAGCCTCCAGAATTCCTATAAAAATTGCCATTACATTTTAAGATTTCATGTAGTAGAAAAGACATATGATTAAATACATTAGGAATAATGGCATTTCCTCCCAAATTAATTTAATTTTAATGGTGTTCAAATTAAATTAGGAGTCACTTTTGGCTAGGCCTTCCTTACTTTTCCGAGTATGACTTTCAGCACTCTGTTCAAGTACAACTCATGCCCACCCCAATTGGGCAATTCTAAACTTTGTGACAAAAAATGACATTCTTTAAAATCTGACGTGCCAGGCTCTTGGCAGACTTTCAAAAGGAAGCAAGGCTCTCAAACAGCCTTTTCTGAGAGGATTCATTGAAAGATTGTAGAATAGAGTTAAAGACATCTCAGCAACTGATCTGCTTTCACTTTAGAAGCCAATTTATCTCTCAGTTATTAAGGCAGAGATCTTTTCAATCTTTTAATAATGGTATTTGTGGCTCATCTGAACAGCAAGGAATGACTAGGTAAGGAGGATATGACTTTTTTCCCCTCATTTTGTACAACTGGCAGGTAATTGTACTGAATTTTTATTTGATTGTTCCAAAAATAAGCATAAATAAAATATGCCTTTTTTTGTCCTGAATTTCCACTTCTGGAAGATTACTTTTGGCCAGAGGTGGGTTCCTACTGATGAGGTCCAGTGTGCCGTTCTGCTAGTGGCCTGCCGATTGCACAATTTTGGTGTGACAGCTCTAGTGCTGTCTTTACCAGTCCGTGTGTGCCGCTATCTTTTTTCCCTAATTTCCAGTGATTTTTCAGCTCTCTGAACATGCAGAGAAGGAAAATCATCCCTATGCATATGCACAGAAGCAAAATTTCATGTGGGGATGCATGTGTGAGCATGAATGTAGTGATTGTGAGCGTGTCTGAAATGTCATGATTTGCACACGGTGCACTGGTAGGAAGCTAAGAGGAACCTGCCCCTATTCCTGGCATGTCACTGAAGAGCCAAATGGGACTCACAGACAGCCAAAATCTGTGCATGTCCAAATTAAAAATACACCTTAACAAAATAATAATATATAACATCAATAAAAGTGTGATCTTTATTTATTAAAACATCAAGTAAAGGATAATTTTTCCTTTTCCTTTTCTTATTGTTTAATCAACTCTCTCTTCATTGCTATTTGTTTAAAATCTGTCGTGTTAAATGCATACATACATGCAACATATTGCCTAGTTTGCCTTAAAGTGGAGGAGTGCCTTCCCAACTAAAAGTTGCTCATTTTTCCAAAACCATGCAGAGTTATAAGCAGACTTCATGGTGGGGGTGTTTAAAAACAAGCTTATAATTATTTTCACCAAAAACAAGAACTAACTCAGAGAATTGCAAAAGAAAGCAAAGAGCATTATACAATTTTTCTCTTGATCCAAACAGATCAGAACAGTGTGGGTGAGGAACATGTAGGCTTAAATTGTTCTTTTCAAATGCTTCATTCTCAACAATAGATCTTTTGAAAACAGTTTCAAGAAAGCTACATAAAACAGAGCAAGACTGAATGTACTTCCGTGTATGTGCAAACACATATAAACACCCTTGAAGAGCGTGAATGCAAATGCCAAATCCTTCTGAGTACTTCGTGTTAACACATAAGCCATCCTGACTGTAACAGCCAAGACAAGTAATACAATGTTTCTTTTCCCCGAGAATGAAAAAAAGAACATTTAGAGACAAAAAACATCATCTTGTGGTTTTTCAGGTATCAAAGTGATAGTTTTTTCCTATCGCTGAATATTCATGATGCATCATAAAACTAATGATAAACATAAAAACTGATGTGAACGTTTGACTAATCTGTTCTTATTTGTTTGGAAGAGTTGGAGTAATTGCCTGGTTTGTAAATTAAACATCTGCTATGGGAATAAACAAAAACATAACTGAACGAATTCAAATAAATTGGATTCACAGTGGTTTCATAAATTTTATTTTATGGGATCATCAGTTTTATTACACCTGAGCATTGTGTAGCCATGAAAGATAGCTTGTCATTTTTTAAGTTCTATTTGTAAAAATAAATATTGCTGAGTTCCAATAAAAATAAAAAAGTTTAACTAAGAAATATTAAATGGGTAAGTGTAAAAGCAACTCAAGGAGATAAATGTGGTTTAAGTATTTTTTTTAAAAGAAGTCATATAAAATTATAGAAGATTGCCATATTTGAAAAAGAGTGTTCACATGAAAAAAGAGGGGTCAATTTTTAATACATGGAAGTATTATTAGGTTCTTTAAACATTTATAGCTTTAGTGCTTTCAAACATATAATATCAAAACAAATACACATACAAATACAGACACCAAGGAATTCAAACATTTTTATGTTTGTGAAAGCCTTTTTCCCCCCTGGTGGCACTGTTTTTTCCCTGACTTTTGTTATATCTAGTCAACATCTTTTCCAAATTCTACCTGTCATAGAAGCAAGCTCAGGACTCAGAATAAGCTGGCTTTTCTGACAAATCTTTACCCTGGATGTAATTCTCTCAACAGGCACCTCCTTGGAGAAAAGTACGAATAAGACCATATGAAAAATTAAGTATAAATCATTCAGCTGATTTTTTTTTTCAAAGCCTGCTGAAGAATGAGTCCTCCATTCTGAGCTGCATTTATTTTGATGTCATGGATGTTGCAAGAGGGTAGAAGGCACAAGGAGCAAAAAAAAGTGTGTGACAATGATGGTATGACATATTGGCATGCAAGTTCCTTATAGTGGCATTTGGCTCATGGCATCACCATCCCTATGTTGTTGTTTTTTGACATCATTGCAGCTGGTGGCAGATGCTCTTCACTTTCTACAGCTAGCTTCTGTCAAGACATAGAATAGTTTGAAAGTTCATTTTATCTGCCAAAAGCAAATCAAAAGGTGTCAATGGTCTCCTTTTTCGTGATGATAGGGAAAGGTTGGAATATCATGTGTAATTATCAAAAGCAAGAATAATGTACTTGCATGTCCCTAAACTTATGAAATTCTACAACCAATCTGTTGATGGAACTTCATTAGATCCTAAAAGATTGGACAAAAATAACAGTTCTCATGGTACAGATATCTGGGAACTTAATCAGAACAAGCAGACTTTTAAAAGTGCTGAAATCAAATGAAAGTTTGAGGTTTTTGTGCTGAGCATTTCCTGTAAATATACTGTACACTGTTTTTAAAGCTAATTAGATCCCACCAGAATCTTTTTATACTCACACTACACCTATTAGGAAGGGAAGAGGAAAGTGCTAAACACAATATAGGACAGCCAGGGAAGCCCACAGAATGAGTCTAGATTGCAGAAATCCATATGATCATTAAATATCCATAAGAATGGTTCTTATAAAGCTTTGAGACCCTGTTTTAAGAATAATAATGAAGGGCTAGTGCTGCTTTGGTCATTTTTGAAGCACTTAGAGTGTTCCTTTGAGGAGCAGAAAGTCAATTCCCTTTTCATACCTTTTTTAATGCAAATGTTATTTTAAAATAGGACTTGTCAATTTTCATTGCTGTTCCTGCAAGTTTTCACAGATTTTCTATCAAATGTATTTGCAGTTGTTGTTAGCTGCAAAGTCATGTCTGACCCATCACAACCCCATGGACAAAGTTTTTCCAGGCCTTCCTGTCCTCTACCATCCACTGGAGTCCATTTAAGCTCACACCAACTGCTTCAGTGACTCCATCCAGCCACATCGTTGTCTGTCGTCCCCTTCTTCTTTTGCCCTCAACCTTTCCCAGCATTAGGCTCCTCTCCACTGAGTCCTTTCTTCTCATTGGGTGGCCAAAGTATTTGAGTTTTATCTTCAGGATCTTGCCTTCTAAGGAGCAGTCAGGATTGATCTCCTCTAGGACTGACCGGTTTTACCACCTTTCAGTCCAAGGGACTCCCAGGAATTTTCACCACCACTATAGCTACAGCATAGCTCATAGCTTCATTGAGCTACACAAGCCCTGTGCTGTCCCCAGAGACAGAGATAGTTGGACTGTATTTAGGCATGTCTCTTTAAGATATTGCATTAGGGGAAATGTAGTGAAATTGCACTATGGGTAATGTAGTTTTACATGTGACCACATTTGTGTATTCCTATTGGCTCTGACTCGGGATGAGGTGTAATTGGAGAGAACATTCCAGAGGGTCTTTGTATTCACTCACTAACTCAGCCAGTTAGACCTAGAACCTGGGTCAATTCAACCTCTTTTTACCTGCACAATGGGAAAGATTATACTACAGAAGAATCGCATCATAATTGTGAGTTATTGTGAGAATTCCTGTAATAAAATGATTTGTGATATCTCTTTGTGCTGAGTTATCTGACTGGGAAAAGTTGAGCTTGTACCAGAACAAGCCCCTTTGCCACGACAAGGCAGTCATCCATGAAGGACAATGTATTTGAACATCACAAAATATATAAAATATTATAAAAATGTAACCGGCATACCCAGCTTCAAGTCCATCAAATTCTTTGGATTCCATAATTCTAGTGGATATATTTTCTTCTCTTTTTTCCTTTGCAAAATCTGACAGACAAGAAGCTCATGTTATCCTTATTGCAAACCTACAGATCTAAAACAGAATGTTTGCAAGTTTAAGTTTCACAGACTGAAGAAGTCAAATGCAGATATAATATCTACCATTTCATAGCATTAGTCAGTTGAATGAAAAGCCTACAAATCCCAAACCTGCAATTATTTTTCTTTTCCTTGGTAGCATTTAATTTTGTAAACTATGTTGTCAAATAGCTGCATCTCCCCATTCACACTGTCAGCTGTCTCTGTTAGACTTTTTCTGTCCTCATTTGGACAGTGTGATTTAACAGACTGATCACATTGTAAAATAGTAAGCATAACAAGCTCACTAATTTCAGCCAATTTTTATTTATCTACCTTTGATTCAAGCACAGCAGGATCCAGTTGGAATTAGACTGTGCTTATGTGTGTGCACATGCTATAATGAAGCAGAAGACTACTAATTCCAGGGAAGCTAAATTTGGAGGGAGAAGTGATAAACAGGATAGAAATTATAAATTGGGCATATATCTGTTGGCATGTGTTTGGTAACCTATGTCCTTTCTGGCTGGGTATTCTTTGAAAATGTTGATGTCAATCTTCAAACGACATTTTTGCTGTTGTAATTATTATCACTTCTCAACTATGGGGAGAGGGAAGAGAGAAGTAGACCTAAGCTCCAGACATCAAGATGCCACCCTTGGAAACCAAGGATGTTTCATCAGCTGGTTATCAGAGCCAAGAAACACTTTCTCGTAACAATACCAGAAGTCTCTATTGGACAATGGGACCAAGTCTAATAGTGGGAAAGGGAAGATCTGAACTTTAACTATGTGGGTTTGCATGGGAAATGGTTCGAGCTGGTTTTGCCTTCAACTTTGCCAATATGATGTACTCAATAAAGTTTTGCGTTAAGATATTGGATCATCTCAGCTGTGCTTGCTTTGGTTGAGTTTGTCAGTCAGAACATTGATAGTTGAGATTAAATGAATACTCTAACTTCCATCCTGTTCTTCTATTGGAAACTCATATGAAGGAACGCATGTAGAAGATTTTGCTCTTTTTTAGAGACATAGCTTTAAAAATGCTGCACTGATTTATCCAGCAGCTCTTTGACGAGGATGATTTGTGAATCAGATTTATTTATACGGTATTATGATTTATTTATTTCCCCTTCTTTGCTGATAGGATGGTTTTCTGTTTCATTAGTATTATTGGAACTTTTTATTTGTTTGTTTGTTTGTTTGTTTGATTGATTGATTGATATATTTTGTGATACATCTTAACCCTGAATTGTCACATTAGTATTGTGATTAGGTCATCTATGTAGCAAATAGATTATTAAGTAAAAAATAAATGTGATGGATGTGAAGAACAGAAGTTATTAATTTTTATAGATACCAATTTTACTCTGAAAGACATATTGGCTTTTGTAAAAAAAATATTTTTTGAGATGTTGACAACTTGGTGCCTGACAGGAGGACAATATAAATATTCCATGCTTTTAAGTTTGTGATAGATATCTAGTACATTATCCATTCTTTATCATACAATGATCTGGAGAACTAACATCTGTACTTCAAAACTACATACATCTACATACATACAACTACATACATTAAATACAACTACATACATTAAAATTTTACCATCAGAAGGGAGAGCAATTTAGGGTTGTATATATATAAATATATATGAAGGTCTTGGCATATTCGGGTTTCTTCCCATGTAGGATTTAGAGATTTCTGGTGACATTTCGACGAGGTCCCACTCGTCATCTTCAGGCTGCTGCTTCTGTCCTGGTTCTAGAGTGAACACGGGAAGAAACCCGAATATGCCAAGACCATATTTGGGTTTCTTCCTGCGTAGGATTTAGAGATTTCTGGCGACGTTTCGACGAGGTCCCACTCATCATCTTCAGGCTGGTGCTTCTGTGTTCTAGGGCGAACAAGGACAGAAGCACCAGCCTGAAGATGACGAGTGGAACCTCATCGAAACATCGCCAGAAATCTCTAAATCCTACACGGGAAGAAATCCGAATATGCCAAGACCTTCATATATATGTGTGCTGCCTCTGGAGCATGGGAATGCTGTAGACTTCGCTGCTGAATAGCTGATTGGCAGTTGGATCAGCCTCCCAGAATACCAGTGATCAGGTATTCTAGGAGCTGCTTATTGCTGCCTATCTCCATCTATCATTGCTGCCACTGCCCATTCACCGCTATCCATTTGCTGCCACCTGTTTGCTGCTATTTGTTTGCCACCGATCACCACCACCCATTTGCTGCTGTCAATTGGTGATCAGTGGCAGCAGTGATCAGTGGTAGCGAATGGGTGTTGGCAATAATGGTGAACGGGCGGTGATAGGTAGTCGTGGAAATCCACATCACCTAGAACAGCTGATTGGTGGTATTCTGGGAAGCTGATCCAACCACCATTCAATTGCTTCACTGTGAAGGGTCCAGCATTCCCTGACGGAACGGGTTGGAACACCAGCCTCCCTCCCCCCTCTACAATATTCATTCTATAAGTTGCATAGACATTTCCACCTACATTTGAGGGGGGAGTGGTAAAAATATGGACAATTAATTTAATAAATGTATGGTTTTATATTTTCTTTTAATATTTTTGTATTAAAATAAAATTGGAGATGAGGTCTGATTTTATGCAAAGCTCATTTCACTGTAACTATTTTGGAGTTCTGTTTGGGAGGCAAGATGACAACAAAGTGAAATAAATAAATAAAAGTTAATAATTACAATCTAACTCCAAACCTCTTTCAGGTTTCATTTTAACAAATACACCAAATTATATTCATTTTCCATTGCTTCAGATCTGATGACAACTTGTGTATAAACACACACATCTCAAAATTAACTGGGAAGATATACTTCAATGATATTGTCTTCCTTATCTGTTTCTATATTACTTCTCTTTGGAATTGTATGTTAAAAATGATCAATTACATGGTTGCCTCAACAGATATATTTCTAATTATGCTTCTGTTCTGCAGTTTAACACATGAATTAAGAGGTGAAAAAGTACAAATAAAGCTTCTTCTGTCTTGCTAACTTGCTTTTTAATAGCACCTAGAGCCTTGTGAAAGAAGGAGATAGTTGCTGTGGTACCAATGAGAAGGCAGAAGAAGGGAAATTAAGTAGCTGTTAATCTGATGCAGTCTAGAAGTTATACCTAAGATAGAGAATTAAGACTGTAAGTTGCTCTGTACAATAAAGCTTCCGTATTTGATGTAAAGGTTCCTTTTTACATATAAAACAAGATATGGTAGTTGCATTATTACTTTTTACTTAGTTCCTAATTTTGCATCATCGGAGATTTAAAACTTTTAGTTCAAATACACATCTTTAACCTAGAATCAGTGAGGTGTAAAAATTAAGGTGTTGGGCAGAAGCTCATTGGCAGGAGTTTGGCAGCACCTATTCCTATTAACACATTTTATTAAAAGGTATTTTCTTTTCATGAACTCTAACACTCTTTATCAGTTTCATGGGCTGATTAAACTGATGTAGGATTTAAATTGGGAGTGAGGGAAAGGAGGGGAACACAGGATGGCTACTTGGGTTACATAAGCCATAAATTCTCAACTATTTTACATTGTACTGTGATAAAATTTGTTGCATTTGTTAAAACCTCCTGAAATAACCTAGAGTCAACTGATCTAAGTGAGTGCCACAGTATCTTATGCAATGTTACTGGTCCAATTTCTTTGTTCCAAAACAGCTGCCTTGAAATCTGTATTCAAGTACTTGGGAAGTGTTGTATCCTGTAATGGCTACCTTGTATCTCTGTAAATAGTTTGTTCCTTGTTAAAGCGCTGTCTGAGCCAGAATCAGGAAGTCGCTCCTGATTGGCTCAGACGCGGCTGCTCTTGCTTTGGCGGGAACCGCAAATGTATAAAAGGAGCGGTTTCTCCCAGGTAGAGCAGACGGTACTAGCTGAAAGTCACTTACCTATTCTGAGCTGAATAAAGGTACCGTTCTCACCTAACCCTGTCTCTGGGTTTACTTCACTGGCGACGACGGACGAAAGAAACCACGCGTGCAACATGAACAACCTCCAAATCGGCCGGGCTCCTGAGTTCTTCGATCCCGAGAAGACTTCCTGGGACAACTACTTAGCCAACTTCGAGATCTTCCTCGAGGCAGCAGGAATACGGGACGCCGACGCCGATCGGAGACGGGCCATCTTCCTAAACTACTGCGGTCCAGAAATCCGCACCCTCGCCCAGACTCTCACCGACCCGCTGCCAGCAAGATCCGTCGCTTGGGATGTCCTGCAAGCCAAGCTCGCGAGCCATTTCAAGCCAACAAAACCAGCCATGGTTTTCCGGCACCAGTTCTCCAGAATGGCTCAGCACGAAGCGGAATCAATCAACCAATTTGCAACGCGACTTCGAACGGTACTTGCGAAATGCAAGTTTGACAACCCGGAAGCTCGCCTCACCGATGCCTTAGTTTTCGGCATGAGAAACGCCTCGGTCAGGAACAAACTCCTCACCGAAGACGAACCGAGCCTACAAACAGTGATTAAGCTAGCACAAACCGCAGAGGTCGCTGACGCCGCTGCGAAAGAGCTGAAGGAACACGAAAGACAAGAAGTCATCGGAAAGATAGACTCCACGTTTTCCCGCGCCGAGGACCCAGACGACCTCAGCCCACCAGCTCGCAACGAGGACAGCTGTTTCCTGCTGCAAGACCAGCCGAGACAACACAGATTTCCTCACCTCGCCGCCCCCTGCGCCGGCTGCCGAGGAAACCATCAGCGCCAACGATGCCCCTTCCGGGACGCCATATGCCGCCGCTGCAACCGACGCGGCCACATTGCCGAAGCCTGCAGAGCAGCTACACCGGAGGAAACCTTCTCCGCTCCGCGCCATCACCGACCCCAAAATCAAACACCTCAGCCGCGAGAAAACCGACCTTTCCGTTTTTCGGGCCGAAAGAACTACTCAGCCGCTAACCGCGACTACTCAAGAGGTAACATTAAATTTTCCGTGAATAACACGGCAACAAAAAATGGGGGCAAGATTGTAATTTCATTACTACTGAACAACAAGCCATGTTCTATGGAGCTTGACACAGGGTCTAAATACACCATTATGCCATGGGAAAAGCTTAAATTGTACATGCCTAGCCTATCTAAATCTGAGCTTTTGCAAACCTCATTGGTAATTAGAGATTTTCAAGGGGGAATAATCTCTGTTCTGGGCAAAGTGAATGTACCTATCGTGTTTAAGAATGTTAAATGTACCCTGCCTATGATTGTTGTTACAGGGGCTAAGCACTCTCTCCTGGGGTTGGCTTGGATGGAACCTTTGGGAATTGAAATTTCTGGTATTTGTACTGTTAACTGTGATAGCATGCCTAACTTTTTACAGGAGTTCCCTGAAGTGTTTAGCCCCACCTTGGGATCGTATAAAGGGCCCCCTATCTCGTTTTCTATTGACCCCAAGGTCCCGCCTGTCCAGCTCAAACCTCACAGGGTACCCCTTCCGCTCCTCCCCAAACTTGACCTGCAGCTGGATAAGCTCATAAGCCAAGGCATTTTAGTTCCTGTGGAGCAGGGACCATGGGAAACACCTCTAAAACCAGATGGCTCCTTAAGAGTTTGCGCTGACTATAAATCCACGCTAAATAAGGCCCTCCAACATCACCCTTACCCCATTCCGGTGGTACAACAACTCCTGCACTCCCTGGGGGAAGGGAAAAGGTTTGCAAAGATCGATCTCACGCAAGCTTATCAACAGTTACCTGTCGATGAACCGACAGTAAACGAGCAAACAAATGTGACCCATGCCAAGAATCACGGCCTAACCCCCCCAAAACAACTCCAGCAGAGTGGGAGCAACCTGCCGGGCCATGGTCCAGGGTCCATATTGATTTTGCAGGGCCAGTGGGGTCACAATACTTCTTAATAGTAGTGGATGCATTTTCCAAATGGGTGGAAATCATAGCAATGAACAACATAACCACAAGTGCCACCATCAAGGTGCTGCGCAGGCTGTTTGCTACCCATGATTGCCCTGATATCCTAGTGTCTGACAATGGGCCACAATTAACGGCCAGGCAGTTTGAATTGTTCTTAGATAGTCTTGGAGTCAGACACGCACTCATCTCGCCTTACTCGCCCTGGGCTAATGGTTTGGCAGAACTCTACGTTCGCGTGGCAAAGGAAGCATTGCGCAGATCAGGCCCTGGAGATGTACAACAAAATTTGGACCAGTTTTTGTTAACCCAGCACATTACCCCAAACACTCACACGCACATAAGCCCTGCTGAGTTACTAATGGGAAGGAAACTAAGGTCCCCACTAGATAGGTTACACCCAAGGTTTTGTACAAATAACCAAATGTATGTACACCCTGAAAGACAAATGTATTTGGGTCAAAATGTGTTTGTAAAAATTGTTGATGGAGGTGTAAACTGGATGAAGGGAATTATTGTTAAACAAAGTGCTCCTAAAACATATATTGTAAAACTGGAGGATGGTCGAATGTGGAAGCGGCACATTGACCACATAAGAAAACGCATGAAAAACTCCCTGGAGCAAACCGCTGACACAGACTCTCCCATTTCAACAGACTTTAACACGCAACCTGATTTTATAGACATTCAAATGAACTTATGGGGTCAGAGAGACTCCTCCAGCGACGCCGAACCATCTTCCTCATCCGAAGTCAGCGTTGTGTCTGCCAGGCTGAATCAGCAGGCCGGAGCCCAAAACAGGCCCCAGCCGCGCCGGGGGAGCAACAGCGAGCCGACCTCCACCATCAGCGGCGAGGACACAACTGAACTGCGCAGGTCGGAGCGAGCTTCACGGAGACCCAGCAGATTGGAGGACTTCGTCACATGGCTTTCGTGATGGATGTATCCAAACTAAGGAGGGAGGGGTGTTGTATCCTGTAATGGCTACCTTGTATCTCTGTAAATAGTTTGTTCCTTGTTAAAGCGCTGTCTGAGCCAGAATCAGGAAGTCGCTCCTGATTGGCTCAGACGCGGCTGCTCTTGCTTTGGCGGGAACCGCAAATGTATAAAAGGAGCGGTTTCTCCCAGGTAGAGCAGACGGTACTAGCTGAAAGTCACTTACCTATTCTGAGCTGAATAAAGGTACCGTTCTCACCTAACCCTGTCTCTGGGTTTACTTCAGGAAGTAATGTTACTTTGGCTTTGAGTCTGATGTCAAACTTTCATTAAATATTTTGTGCAAAACTTGCCCTACAGAGGCAGAGATGAGGCCATGTATCACATTAGATGAAGAACTGCAGACTTGGTCTCTAATGTTCTGTATGACTTTGGTGGAACAGTGATAGTATTGTTGATGCAAATGCAGGGACTAAGTAAATATCTACATATCATTAGAGAAACAGTCCTATATGTACTTAGGATATTCCTTCATCAGATTGCATTTTTCTGTGATAGGCTGCTATGGGATCTGAGGATAAGAATTTGTAGGATGTAGTGTAGGACACTTGCTTACTGGGGTTTTTGTTAACGCATGTCACCTCATTCTTTATCGGCTTGTTTTATTATGCTCTGGTTGGTTTTGAGATCTTGGATGGTACAAGTGGTTGGTTCATTTACTCTCAATGCACACAATCTGAAATAGATTTGTTTGTGGGGAAGAACAGAAAGAAGGAAGTAATATGTATATCAACTTAAATTCCTGAATTAAAAGCACAATACATATTTAACAAGAAAAAAATGAATAGCAGTAAAAGACAGTAAATCGTTTCATCAATTTATACTTGTTTACTGATGCTTAGAGCAGAAAAGACCTCTAAATATATACCAGTTTACAGGAAAAGGCTGTCTTAAATCATTGCTAGTATTTTAAGAGCTCTATGAGAGGAAGAAAGTTTTAGATGAACCATGCACTTTTGTAATCTCATGAATTGAAGCCTTGGGGAAATCTAAAGGTATAGCTTTATCACATCATGACAAAACATTATGAAACAAATTATTAATTTATGATATCTGTGCTATTTGTCACAATTTGTTAAAAAAATTCAGAGCAAAAGTGTAATTATGGAAGTGTTATTCTATCAAATTAGTAAACTATCAGATAATTGGTGTTTTAAATTTTATACTGCATATCTTTATTTTATGAATAATTAAGGTATATGATAGTCATGTTCAATTTGAAGGGGCTTTTACTGAGAAATTGGAGATAATGGCTGATACAATCAGTTACCTGAGTAAGCCTGTACAAATAGGTTAGATGTTTGAAAATATGCTAGTGGAATGCTATTACAGTCCTTTAGTAACTGAGTAGTTGATGCATGGAAATCACTATTGTGATCTGTAGTATCATCACCTAACCCCCAAAACTTTACCCTTAGACTATCCACTGTTGACCTCTTCCGATTCCAAAGAGGTCAGTAAGGGGCACGCATAAGTGCACCAGCATGCCTTCCATCCCCTGTCCTAATGTTTCACTTTTTTTTACTAGCATTATGGTTGCATGTCACAATGGTTGTTAAATGAAGCATCTCAGTTAATTATCCCTGTCCCTGCTCACCCAAATAAAGCAATTGTTAAATGAATGCATAAGTCATGCCTTTGGCTGCTCCCAACCTGGCTATTTGGCCAGGCGAGAGAGCATAAACCCGAGCAGAAAAAGCAACCAGTCTCTAGAGAAGCTGATGACTACTTCTCATCCCAAGGGATTTGTAGGGCTTGACCTGCTTCTCACCAGTTCCAAGGTCCAGCAGCATCCAACTTACCTTTTGGTTTTCTATAAGGAAGCCCAGCTGATAACTTGCAAGGCCAGAATTGGTCAGGGAGATAGATGGGGAGGGGGAGGACCACTGTATCTTTGTGGTCAGTCATAAGGGCGAACAATGGTGAGGGCACTTGGAAACTGGGTCATGTTGGCCAAATGTGGTTTCTCGGAACAGTACTACAAAACCCACATTGCAAGTATTAAGAAGTCCATCCTATGTGGCTTTCAATCATTAGTACCTTTGGAGGGGATCTATTGTACCTTCAAATGGTAGCTAAGCAACTGATCGTAAGTCAAGGACTACCTGTATTTGGTTTTAATAAGCCAAACATTTATTGTTGTTATTGAGAAAATTGGCATCTTGGGATAAAAATTGTCTCCTGGGTCATTAAACTTTTCAGTACCTGAAAAACGAGTGCTCTGGGTTTGTCAACATTGAAACTGATTGCATTCCTAAATTATAGAGTTTCATAAAACAGCCACATTAAATGGATCTTCTTTCAGTCAATTTCTGCCACCTAATTTCAGCATACTTCACAGCCTGACTGAAAGTGAACATTTTTTGTTGCTTGTAGGATAACTGAGCAATTTGCAAATGTACATCTCTCATGAAATGCTTGTTAAAATCAACATTTTAAGGATATCACGAAATTAACTGCAGTTTAATAATCTTGCTGGACCGAGACAAATGTGGTTAGAGTCATCTATGGCTTCTAGAAATGATTGAAACTGTACTACATGAAACTCCTATGTCAACAAAGGGCAGTTAGCATTAATTGCCATATAACCATGATCATGAATCTACGGCAAGCCCTCTCTAAAGGCACGCAAGCTGCTGAACAGCTCAGCTCCACTGCCCATGTTCAAGGGGAATGGGACATTTTGCCTCCGCCAGTTGGATGAAGCTCTTTCCTCCACAGCAGCTGATGAGAATGTGGGGTCAGACTTGATGGCCACCAAGGTCCCTTCCATCTCTATCATTCTGTAAGTCTCCTGACTGAGAAGAGGGGTCAGACTAGATGGCCACTGAGGTCCCTTCCCTCTCTATCATTCTGTAAGTCTCCTGAATGAGAATGTGGGTCAGGTCAGACTAGATGGCCACCAAGGTCCCTTCCCTCTCTATCATTCTGCGAGTCTCCTGAATGAGAAGGGGGGTCATAATAGGGCCACTTAGGTCCCTTCTCTCTCTATCATTCTGTAAGTCTCCTGACTGAGAAGAGGGGTCAGACTAGATGGCCACCGAGGTACCTTCCATTTCTATCATTCTGTGAGTCTCCTGAATGAGAAGAGGGGTCAGACTAGATGGCCACCGAGGTCCCTTCCATCTCTATCATTCTGTAAATCTCTTGACTGAGAAGAGGGGTCATATTAGATGGCCACCGAGGTCCCTTCCCTCTCTATCCTTCTGTGAGTCTCCTGAATGAGAAAGTGGGTCACACTAGATGGCCACTGAGTTCCCTTCCTTCTCTATCATTCTGTAAGTCTCCTGAATGAGAAGGGGGTCAGACTAGATGGCCACCGAGGTCCCTTCCCTCTCTATCATTCAATGTGTGTGTTTGTGTATGAAAGAGCAAACTGTCCCATTCTTTCCTTCCAAAAGTAGCATTTTGTAACAACCGTTCTGATTGGATGGTGGTGAAGTGTCCCATGTGGCCAAAAGGCTGTGGCTGAATTTGGATTTTTGTGGCCAAAGGGCTGGGGCCAAGAGCTAGGGGCCTTTGAGTGAGGGAGTGAAGGCAGCGGCCGATCAGCTGCTGCGGAGGAAAGAGCTTCATCCAACTGGCGGAGGCTAAATGTCCTAAACCCATGTTCAAGTGCCTCCCACTAGTCAGCTGATTTTCAGGTCAGACCAGCTGATGCTTTCTCCTCACTTTCTGCAGCCCATGCCTTCCCAGATCTCAGGAGATTCCACCCCAGCACTGTTTGGCCATGCAAGGCCTTTCCTCCTTTCCAGTTCCATTTGGGAAAAGAGGCTTTTTCCTCTTCCCAGTTCCATTTCGGGAAAGAACCTTCTCAGTTCCAATTGGAGAATGAGGCTTTTCTCCCTTCCCAGCTCTATTTGAGGAAAGAATCTACCCCCCTCCCAGCTCCATTTTGGGGAAAGAAGCTCCCCCCCAGCTCGGTTTGGGGATGAGAGGCTTTTACCACTCTACCACTGCTGTTTTGGGGTGCCAAAACAGAGGGGATCATGCATGCAAGCAAGGTGAATGGCACGCACGTGTGCAGGGGGTGCGACAAATGGGAGGGACATTGCATTATGTGTGTGGGCACTCACACATGTGCAACAGTATGCACGCGGACACTTTCAGCACCCAAGGGAAAAAAGGTTCACCATCACTGCCATATAAAGTTACAGGGCTATTTATATACTATATATGTGTATTGCGATAATAAAAACTGACTCCAGATGATGCTAAACTGCAGTTAATTGAAAATAGAAATAAATGCTTTAAATTTCTGCTCCCAAACAATACTTCAAGTAAAGAGTGAAAAATAACAAAATGAGCTAAAGATGCATTCCTATTTCTATAACCCAGCTTAGTATTTCATTCAAAGGACTTCATAGTTATTGGTCTACATCAATAAATACGATCAACAGTGTCCGTGTGATGACAGATAATACAACTGTCACTTGTATAACTGATACTAATAATAGCATATATCTTGAATGCGATATAATAGCTTTTGAAAACTTGGGACCAGTTTCAGGAAGGCACAGATAAAGTATAACACTAGATATATAATTTTTTCCACCACTTCAGTCATGAAGAAAATTATTTTAGTAATGTGTCTGGAAACGTGCCAGATCTGTGGAGTCACATTTCCTACTAATTATAATCTGTGAATCTCATTTGCAAATGTTCATCTGACAGTACTTGTTATGTACAGTTTCTAAATGGCTTTGTACACTAATTGTGATAAATTTGTTATTTCAAATTAAGCACAATTCTTCAGTTCACACAGTGGGCCTAACAGTTTGGATACAATCAAACTATATGGTGTAAGTAACCTGGTCTTTGCAAAGTCAGAGGACAGTGATCCAATTCAGTTTAATTAATTAACCTCTCAAAAATTGAAGCACTGATCAGCGGATTGAGAGGGAGAACAACTAGTATCTGCTACAAATTATGTCAACATTCTGTTATGTTTTATTCGTACACAACTTCACATAATGTAATTAGAGATTAAAAGCTTCTAATTCTACCATTAGTTATACCCTTCATGTTATACTTTTCCCTGATTAATGTAACACGAGAATCTACCATTCCACTTTCTCATTTAAATTACCTAAAGACACAGTTCTCCTCCAACAAATAGTATGGTTGTGAAAAACCTTGTTTCAACCGCAACAACACAAGAACAAGCAACAGATTTAAACTTATTGCGAACTGCTTCAAACTTGACTGTAAAAAATATGACTAACAATCACTTTGTCGAAGTGTGGAACTCATTACCGGACTCAATTGTGTCAACCCCTAACCCCCAACATTTCTCCCTTAGACTCTCCACGATTGACCTCTACAGGTTCCTAAGAGGCCAGTAAGGGGCATACATAAGTGCACTAGTGTGTCTTTCGTCCCCTGTCCAATTGTCTTTCCTTTATCTCATATATCATATATATTTTCTTCCTTTCATATATCTTCTCCTCTATTCTCACTTTTATCCTTATATATATATATATTACTTCATGTCTATTTTCTTCCTATGTATTTGTGTATTGGACAAATGAATAAATAAATAAAAAATATCAATGGAGCACAAGTGAAGGAAAAGCACAAGAAAAGGTTAAATTGTCCCCAGAATCCACTAGAAGCAGTGACTAGTGGAAAGGAAAAATAGAATGAACACTCATAACTGCTTCCACCTTATAATTGTGAATTGAAACTTAATGTGGAAAATATTCTGTATTCATTCTATATCACTTGTAACCACAGCTCTGTTGAAAAGTTTATCGTTAATAGAAATAAATGAATAATTTCTAAAGCAATAACACACCATTAACGAAGTAGACATAGACCAGAAAGTGTGAAGTGTGTCATGGCTGAAAACAAAAGGACCAAAGAAAGTGGGAGAAGTCTAATGAGTCCATGAAATGAGTGACTCATTTAATGAGTTGTCTAATGAGTCACAAGAATCGGAGAGAGCAGAACGTCTGGTGAAACAGTTCTGAGAAGGACTAACCATCCCTACCTTCCATTGTTGTTCCTATGAAGAAGCAGACTGATCTTACCAACAAGTTCATTCATTCTAACTTTCAGTAGTTGGGGAAGAAGAAGAAGAAATAAAAACAAAACCATTTATCCTTGAACCATCTATTTAGTATAGAATATAAGGGAAAACAATTCTGCTTGTTATTTGTTTGTTTGTTTGTTTATTTAATTTATTAATTTATTAATAAACTAACAACAGTGATAAAACAACATGTGACAATCCAATAGTAAAACAATTAAAAACCCTTATTATAAAACCAAACATACATACAAAACATACCATGCATAAATTGTAAAGGGCTAAGGGGGAAAGAATGTCAATTCCCCCATGCCTGACGGCAGAGGTGGGTTTTAAGAAACCTACGAAAGGTGAGGAGGGTGGGGGCAATTCTAATCTCTGGAGGGAATTGGTTCCAGAGGGCTGGGGCCGCCACAGAGAAGGCTCTTCCCCTGGGTCCCACCAAACGACATTGTTTAGTTGATGGGACCCGGAGAAGGCCCACTCTGTGGGACCTAACTGGTCGCTGGGATTCATGCAGCAGAAGTTTAACATTATTCCAGGAAATCTTTTTTCCAACCCCCAAATGATGGTTATTTTATACATGAACTACAATTAATTAAAAAGGTAAATGTTTTCCTATCCAGTCATGTCTGACTCTAAGAGGCAGTGCTCATCTCATTTTCTGGCCGACGGAGCCAGCTTATCTGAAGATGCTTCTGTCATGTGGCTGGCATGACTATATGCTGAGGTGTGCAGAATACTGTTACCTATCCACAGAAGTGGCACCTATTTATCTACTTGCATTTGAATAGCAACAGCACTTAGACCTATATACCACTTCCCAGTGCTTTACAGCCCACTTTAAGCAATTTTACAGACTCAACACTACCCCCAATTATCTTGGTCCTCATTTTACTGAACTCGGAAGGATGGAATGCTCATGAATTGCTAGGCTAGCAGGAGCTCAGACTGAAATGGAGCTCAGACCATCATGCCATGCTTGGGTCTTGAATCGCCTATCTTCTGATTCACAAGTACACCATCTTAATTGTATCCACATACAATTAAATTAGCATCCCCCAATTCATATTATAATAGATTTTCCAGTCTCTGTGTGGAGTAAACTTGTGGATGATTCTAGTCCTCTCATTTATGTATGTGTGTGTGTGTGTATGTATGTATGTATGTATGTATGTATGTATGTATGTATGTATGTATCTCCGAGTCTACAGAGAGGGGCGGCATACAAACAAGCAAGCAAGCAAGCAAGCAAGCAAGCAAGCAAGCAAGCAAGCAAGCAAGCAAGCAAGCAAGCAAGCAAGCAAGCAAGCAAGCAAGCAAGCAAGCAAGCAAGCAAATAAATAAATAAATATAGTTAGTTGGTTGGTTAGTTAGTTAGTTAGTTAGTTAGTTAGTTAGTTAGTTAGTTAGTTAGTTAGTTAGTTAGTTAGTTAGTTGAACAAGTATAGGATTTTAATTTGTATAAGCACAACATTTGATACTTGTATAAGTAATGATAAAAGAAGACAATAGGATAGTAGTACAGGGATGGTAAGCACAATAGTGTGCTTATGCATGCCCCTTACAAACCTCTTAGAAAAGAGGAGAGGACAAATGTAGACCTGAGGTAATCTAGGTTAAAGATTCTGGGGTTTGGGGAAGAAACCACGGAGTCGGATGGTGCATTCCAGGTGTTAATCACTCTGTTGCTGAAGTTGTATTTTCTGCAATCTAGATTGGAGTGGTTTATATTAAGTTTGAATCCATTATGTTCTCGTGTGTTGTTGCGGTTGAAGGTGAAGTAGTCACTAACAGGAAGGACATTTTGGTATATGATCTGTAAATGAATTCTGGGGAACCGATCTTGCTGCAGTTGTCAGATCCATTCTCATGGAATAGTCTTCATTTTGCCATTGCTTTATTTTTAAATGACAGGAAATCTGGTATTCAATTCCCAGGAAGCAGAATTTTGCCAGAGATGTTAAGTTTTTCCTCTCCCCCATATTTCTCTGATGAACGCAAATCTTTTCTTACTTGTATTTTGCCCAGATTGTGATCTTTCACTTTTCAAGTTCTCAGCAATGAGGAGTTAAAGGCCAGCCGCCAGGCGAATGCTCTAAAATAGTCCAATTGCACCAAGGCTGTATCCCTATCATTTCTTACATAAATACAGAGCACTGAATGGATTTTACTGCTATGAAATAGTATGTACTAGGCAAAAATGGGAAGAAGGTCACTAAGTGCTAAACAAAGAAGTCTGCATTGACAGGGTCGATAAACAAGTTGTTATAAACTATGCCTGGCGACAGTCGTGACAAGAAGACTGGAGAGTATACAATATGCTGGTTGGCAAGCTGCTAGCTTTGTATCAGTAATAAAAATTTTAAATTGAAAAATCAAAGATTTAATAAATCAATGAGATACAGAACTAAAACAACATTCTGGTGTTTTAAAAAGGCATTTCAATAAATCCCAGCTCTCCTGCATCATTGCCCACATGTTCTGTGCCATTATTTTTCTTAAATGACTAGCAATCTGACTTTTTCTCCCCTGCCTATTCAAATTAAATCTCCTCCCTGCCTTCTGTTAAGCTGGGAATTATCTTTTGAGTGACTTTCAAACTTACAGGGTGCTGCTGACATCAATATGGCTTCAAGTTGGGAAGGGGGGGGTTGATTGTTTTTTAAAAAGTCAACATTCAGGATGCATTGACTTTCCACTCCATAAATCCCCTATGCTGCTTCCCAATGGCTTTCAGCTTTCCTTTCCTTTATTTGTGAAAGCACTCACTATGCAAGATGATGTAGCACAAGAACAACTCTCCGTGGGTTTGGGGTTTTTTTCCCCTTTAGAAACTTAACATAGTTATAAAGAAAGGCTTCAATCTCATGCCATGTCTATGAATGTAAGATAGTTCCAGGCTAAAATCCTAACATACAGTATGTGTCAAACCCTGACATCCAGGACTTGCCATAATGGGGCAGGCAGCACTGGTGAAGGGGGTGTCAGAACTGTAGTAAGGGATGCAATGGAGCACCAGTGATGTGGCTGACAGAGGCAGCAGCCGGGCTCAGCTGCGAAGCACGGAGGCATGGCGACTTTAGGAAAACCGCCAGTGGAGATTGGAAGTTCCAGGCCATGATCAGCTGTTCTGGCCTGACAATCAGCTGTTCCAGATCAAGGAACAGTGGGGTGGAATCTGCCAGTCAGGCTATCAAGTGACTGATGATAGGGCGAGGCCAGCCAGGGAGGGCATGGCTCACCTTAACAAAGCATGCTGGGAGGCGGAATCTCTCAGCACTCTCCTTACAGACTGCTATTTTATTTTATTTTATTTTATTTTATTTTATTTTATTTTATTTTATTTTATTTTATTTTATTTTATTTTATTTTATTTTATTTTATTTTATTTTATTTTATTTTATTTTATTTTATTTTATTTTATTTTATTTTATTTTATTTTATTTTATTTTATTTTATTTTATTTTATTTTATTTTATTTTATTTTATTTTATTTTATTTTATTTTATTTTATTTTATTTTATTTTATTTTATTTTATTTTATTTTATTTTATTTTATTTTATTTTATTTTATTTTATTTTATTTTATTTTATTTTATTTTATTTTATTTTATTTTATTTTATTTTATTTTATTTTATTTTATTTTATTTTATTTTATTTTATTTTATTTTATTTTATTTTATTTTATTTTATTTTATTTTATTTTATTTTATTTTATTTTATTTTATTTTATTTTATTTTATTTTATTTTATTTTATTTTATTTTATATTTTATTTTATTTTATTTTATTTTATTTTATTTTATTTTATTTTATTTTATTTTATTTTATTTTATTTTATTTTATTTTATTTTATTTTATTTTATTTTATTTTATTTTATTTTATTTTATTTTATTTTATTTTATTTTATTTTATTTTATTTTATTTTATTTTATTTTATTATTAATTTTTTTATACCGCCCTTCTCTTTAGACTCAGTCAAGATTTGTATGCCAACCCTCTCCGTGGACTCAGGGCGACTCACAACATATCAATAAAAAACACAATATATAAAATACATCTAAATCCAATTAACATAAATAATTAGTTTAAAATTCTAAAAAAGTTAAACATTTAAAAATTATTCAGTCAAATGCACACTGCAAACATCCTACACATTCAATGGTCAGAGGCTGGAGTCTATTGATCCCAAGCCTGGTGGCATAAATAGAATTTTTTATGAAAGGCAAGGAGGGTGGAGGGAGTCCAAATCTCTGGAAGGAGCTGATTCCAGAGGCCTGGTGCCCCCACAGAGAAGGCTCTTCCCCTAGGACCCGCCAAGTGGCATTGTCTAGTTGATGGGACCTGGAGAACGGCGACTCTGTGGGACCTAACCGGACGCTGGGATTCATGCGGCAGAAGGCGGTCCGGTAGGTAATCTGGTCCCATGCCATGTAGGGCTTTAGACATATATCGCTTCACAATGCATTACAGCTCTCTCTAAGTGGTTTACAGAGAGTTAGCATATTTCCCCCAACAATCTGGATCATCATTTCACTGACCTTGGAAGGCTGATGAAGAAAGAAGATAGGAAGCACTGTAAACCCTTCAAACATGCATACAAAAGGCCTTTTTATAAAATATTTGATTTTAGTTATTTTATGACTGCTTTGACATTATATTTTAATGAACTAAAGATTTGTGTTTGGATTTGATTCTGATCATTTCATTTAAATAATGAAACCCTTTGGGGTATATAGAAATTGTGATAGTTTTGCCCATAGTGAAAATATATGCAAATGATGATTAACAAAACTCAGCAGATCTTTTCAAATATCAAAGGTTGATTGATCGTAGATGTGAGGGTATTTTTCTCAAGGTATTGTCCCTGAATTTTTTTCTGGTGATGTCTTTCTCACATTCACGTTTCAAACTTATCACATCTTTCAACATTAATAGTGGCAATGACTTTCAAAACTATAGAATATTCTTTAAAAACAAATTCCTTTTCATGCTGAAAGTAATGCACTAGTTCTGAAACCTAATTTAAGGCATATATGCCATTGTCCCCATAAATCTTCACCCTAGCCTTCAGAAGAACCATGCATAGCGCTTCCTACAGATTGCAACTACTGTATATAAAATACAAGGCAGTATTCAAAGTCTTTCTGAAATAATCAGATTCAAGACAGCTCTTATTTTAAAAAGATCATGGGGCAGGAGTGTGCGGAAAGAATAATAGCATCTTATAAAAATCCCAAATACTGCTAGGATGACTTATATCTTGAAGAGACTCTTTGGAGGCTGACTTCCTCACACGTAGATCTAACTTTTGTGTCAATCTAAGTTACCTTCTTGATAGCCTTTAGGGAGAAAATGTAAGAAGGAGGCTTCCAAACATTTCAAGGGATTTAGCCTAATTCTAACCCCATGATTTCTTTCACTTTGTTATGACTGTTCATGTATGAACAACATCACTTCCACATTTGAGCAAGCATTGGGAAGGTACAGGGGGGCAGAAAGCTGGATGTTCTCAGATATGAGCCATATTTCTCTCCCTTTTTGTAATTGCTTTTCATTATACCGCACACCTGAATAGGAAAGGTTTTCCTTCAGTCCATAAACCAAGCTGGCTTTTTAACCCCATTCATTTCAGCAAAGCAGAAATGGTTTATAACTCCAGGTGCATAAAGCATTTGTGTATGTGTATTTATTAACACCCTGCCTTGGCAATAACCTGACACATTTTATCCCTTAAAACTTTATTTCACACATATTATATTAGCAGATAAAATGCTGAAGGATTGCAGAGAAAGGTGTTGCATGAAGACTGGAGGGGGCTGAAGGGGGGGAGGTAGAGGTCAGGTGTGGATCAAGAATTGATGTAATTATTTCATAACCCTCACTCAAAAGGAGTTTTAGGCTATCAGTCACCAGGTGCTTTATTGTTTCTCAATCCAATAAGCCACTGTTGTGAGATAGGCTACCATTACCTTGATTTTATGGGTCTGCAGATTAATGATTTGCTCATGACACCTAGTCAGCCCTCTCTAAAGAAATCTGTCTGCATACCCCCCTCCCTTCCAAAAGCTCAAGGTAATACTTAGTCATTTATTTAAAAGAAAAAGAAAATCCCTTTCAGATAAATCAAGGGTCAACTCAGCAATATCCTCTCTTTTCAAAGAGAAACCCTCACTTGTTATTTTCATTTGCAATGAAAACAAGAATGATCCACTGATGTCCTCTATTATATTCTTCCTGTGGCAGTGAAGCCTCGGATCCTGGTTCATTGAGCAGGAAGGAACATTTCAGCCATGAGGCAGCAGGGCTATCAGTCTCCTTGCAAATGACATAGGTCAGTGTTTTTCAACCAGTGTGCCATGGGGAAATTAAACATGGGTCCCCAAACTAGGGCCCACGTGCCAGATATTGCCTGCAGAGGTCATTTAGCCGCCCTGCCGCCAGCCGCCTCCATCCGAACATAAACATTCCCCTCACAATCCCTCCAGCTATCAGCGACAGGAAGAGTGGAGGCACAGGGAACGCTCACTGACCAATCACCTTCTAGGATTCATCCCGACCACTAGCAATGAACCAATTGCAGGCCTCCTCTCAGGAAGGTCCCTGTTCGGGCTGCCGCACACTTGTCATTGTGTGGCCATAACGCATAGGCCATAACTATATCATTAACTATATGTATAATATGCACTGTGTTAGATTGCCATTTTGTGTCATTTTGGTTGATGGTGTGCCCCAGGATTTTGTAAATGTAAAAAATGTGCCGCGGCTCAAAAAAGGTTGAAAATCACTGACATAGGCAGTGGAACAGAAGTTCAAGACCAAGAGCAGAGAGCTACTTTATGTGAAAACTACTATGTATTCTCATTTCTATGATTATCATTTGATTCAGCAGGACAACTTCACATACAGTATCACTCCCCCCCTCAAACTAATAGGACTATAGCCTTCATCCTCACATAATTCTTAGACTGGCTTCTACAAAGCAGCAACTCTTTGGTGTTGCTCACTTTAGGGTCATTGTCATCAGGCTTCTCCACAACTAATACTGGAAGTGGAAGCCTTATGAGCTGACATTGAAAGACACTGAGCCTACTGAGATTCGATCTGCCAAACTGTTGGCAGCTGGTGATCAGTAGAAGTAGCTTGCAGTACTGCACTCTAACCACTGTGCCACTGAGGTTGATAAGTTAATAGCTATTGCATGGACTACAAAAGCCATGAATGAAGAAATCCAGCAAGTAGTGAATATAAGATGCCAGGTGTATATATACCATAAACAGAGTTCAGTTCTTGCACTCGTTTCCTATGACAGTGTGAATTAACAGATGGGATATTTCTTACTTTGGGGTAGAAGAATTTACACCTGTGCATTGTTATTGCAATGAAGCAGTTTGTATGATGTTGTTTGCTTTTGATCTCATGTATCTAGCTTTACACTAGCTTGGAGTGCAGCCATTTCCAAATAGCATCCAATGGAAAGTTTCTAAATAATGTACATTGGTTCTGAGTAATGGCATTTCAAATTCAGAGAAAAAAGAAGGCACCAGCCCCAAAACATGTATAAAATTTTAATTGGGATGTGGAAGGAAAGATTAAGCAGAGAACTGAGAACTTTGTGGGCCAAAGAACCGACAATGATCGCTTAAAACACTGTTGGCATCATTGATCTGTATACACCAGGAGTGTCAAACTCATGACATCATGTTGATATCATATGACATATTACAACTTTTTCTCCCTTCGCTAAACTGGGGATGGGCATGGCTATTGGGTGAAGCATCCAGTCCATGGGCTGTGAGTTTGACACCCCTAGTGTAGACAGTTATATTGAACATTTTTTATACCTTTAAAAAAGAATCTACTAAGGGAGAATAATTTTTTTGGAAACAGCACTTTGTTGGTACTGTGGGATTGTCATCATGTTGGAATAATTGGTCTGGAATATAGCAGTTGCCATATATAAAATTTGGGATGAAGATGGTTATTCATCCATGAGATGTATACAAGGTGAATCAGATATAAGTTTACAGTATTATTTCTGCAGTATTGCAGACAATTAACCTTGGAGTCGGGGTGGGGGTGGAAATGAAAAAAAAAAAAAGGAAAATGAAGGTTTCCTATATACTGTAGATTGAACAGATTCCATGACTGCAGGCATCTAGTAAAATCACGTTGTGAAATGTTGTAAACACGGGAATATTGTTAACAAGAACTTAATAGTCCATAGATTTCTTTGCTGGCACCTAAAGCTCACATCTTTGGACTCACCAAGCAGCTGTTGACTTGCCAATTTTGCTGTTCTTTTCCCCAAGTGTTGAAGTTAATATCATTGCAAAGCGGAGAAAGAATGCCTGGTGCAACATGATCAAAAACCAGGTTGTATTCAATAATTTCCTAAGGCTATTACTTTTGCTCTTATTTTTGTACTTAATCAACATTGGATTTTTCTGTTATTGTGCCCTATATAACCTGTGTCAATTTTTCATAAATATTGAATGCCAATAGTTTTTGAATTATTGTAGATGCAGTTTGGCTTTGGTAGTATGCAAGCTGGAATTCAGTGGCATTTCCATGGGATCTCAACATGTGGGAATTCATTAATATTTGGAAAATTAAATGGGCAATACATTTTCATTTGTTCTTTTACCAGAACGTTCATTTGTTTGGTTTTTAGCTTCCTCTTCCATTTGAAATTCCACTGGGTATCAATGCTAAAATATTCTAGCAACATAATAACATCCTGCCAGAAAGCAGAGACCTTGACAAAGGCAAGGGCTGTATTTATAATGAGGGTAATGTACCAAGCAGAAGCTTCCCATTCATTCAAATGAAGTCTCCCTATTGCAAATGACATCAATACTAGATTTCCCAGAGAAGAAGAAGAAAATCATACCAATCTATTGTTATGTAATACTTTACTAGGAAATAAGGAGTTTGTATGCATGTGTTTTAGTCTGTTTTCATTCTGTGCTGTCTACTATGGAGTATGGAAACATTTACAGATAATATCATGTAGGTCTATGTGAGGTCCAATCAGCTTCAGTACATAGATGGACTCAAGAATCTTCCATATTTTTTTTTTTTTTGAATCTGCCAATCCAACTCTTTGGAGACAGGTTGTTCTATAGAATGGTCCTTAGCACACTTTCTATCAGACAGTAACTAAAGTTTTAGTGCAATGGGCAATTACAGAAAATTGTGTCTCAGCACTCCAAATCTCAGAAATACTCCAAGAGCCACATTAATCTAACACATGTTAAGAAACATAATCATATCCCTTCCTGGCTGTTATTTTTTATCGCTTTTAAGTCTCTCTTCCTCTCAAAAGGCCTAAAAAGTCTCTAATATTATTCTTGAGCTTGCTTGCTATGCGGTGAACAGATTGGTGTTGTCAGGAAATTACATCCAATCTGTGTTGAACTGTGAAGGGGAATTGTTTATGATTAGGTGATTTACACGTGAAGTAGGCAGAAGATGGCAAGGCCTGTAATTAAGAGGAGGGAAATTTATTTCTCAACAGCATGTTCCCCCTATTGAGCAGAACCCTGGAGTCAGTCAAGGGCAGATTCAGGCACATTTCTCCTCAAGCTCACTGAATCTGCACATGGACCCAACTGAGTGCACTGAACAGTTGCCAGCAACAACATTTGGCCCTTGTCCTGCTTCCAAAAGCAAAACTCAGATGGTTCGTACATCTTCAGTGAGCTCTTCAGTGGTGTATATAAAGAAGCTTTATAAATACCCATCTGTCTCTTTCTCACCTTGTTGGTTTAAAGTTTCTGGATTGGTTGCACATGCTTGGATTTTAAATCACAAGCCAGAACCTGTTGTCATTTCAGGGCATGCAAAAGTCACCAACAGCGATGGGATATTTGCGTAAGTACATGTGCTAGATATCTTGGACTTGTATAGTATTATACTATTTACAACAAAACGTAGTTATTTTTCTAAAAAGAGAGTGAAGGGAAAGATGTGGAAGCAACCTCTGAATCTGATTTAAAAATACATTTTGGATCATTTTGGATCTCTGATAGAATTCATCTTTTCTCTAGAAACCTGTTGTATAGAAAACAAAGAAATGGAATAAAGGAATGAGGGAAGAAGCAGTAAGTTACACCACACACTTTGGGCTTCGACCCTATACACCTTTCCTTTATTGTATCCCACAATTCTCATGCACAAAATAAAAGCTCAGAATTTGGGTGGGAGGAGGAGGAGGAAGAAGAGGAGGAGGACAGTCGCTCCCCAGAGCAAAGGGAGCATTTCTTTTCTCTGAGCGCTGGCAAAGGTTTATTCCTTCTCCAAGTGCCCAGAGAAAGGAAAATGCTTTGTTTGCTCTGGAGTGCCAAAGCCTCCTTAAGCACCACCGAAAGGCTCCTCTGGCAGAGCTGATGGCCGGGATTAAAAGGGGAATGGCAGGAAACTGGCTGGGCCTTCGTGCCGCTCTCAAATTTCCTGGGAAATTTTTCCGGGCTCGGGTTCTTAAGTAGAAAATGGTTCTTAAGAAGAGGCAAAAAAATCTTGAACACCCAGTTCTTATCTAGAAAAGTTCTTAAGTAGAGGCGTTCTTAAGTAGAGGTACCAAAAAGTCAAGAGTTTGATTTTTCAGTTCTTTTTCTTCCTTGCTGAATTTTGAATTGTGCCACAGTGTGCAGAAGGTTTCAATGAGTAAGATCTAGAATCAGTTTTCCAAAGAAGGGAATTCTCTTCCCAACTGATTTATGATTTATTAGAGAAATCCAGTTAGGGCAGAACATGGACACTGTACTTAGGAAAGAGATGCTAGGGCAGTGATGGCAAACCTTCTTTTCCTCAGGTGCCAAAATAGAGGATGTGTGTGCTATTGCATGCATGCGAGTGGCCACACCCATATTCAATGCCCCCCAAGCATCCCCGCTCCCCCATTTCCTGACTTCCGGTGAGTCTGGTGGGCCCATTTTTTGCCTTCCAAAGGCTTTCTTGGATCTTGGGGAGAGCAAAAACGCCTTCTTCTGTCCTCCTAGAGGCCCCCTGGAGGCTGAAAACACCCTCTCAGAGCCTCTGTGTGAGCCAAAAAAATCAACTGGGAGGCACCCATATGGCACACTGGAGTGGAGTTAGGGAAACAGCTCAGTAATGGACAGCCAAATTTTTTACTGCCATGCTGTGGGTGTTGCTTATTTTGTGACTGGGTAGGAATGGCTTGCAGGTCATGTGACCAGGTGGGTGTGGCTTGAACGATCATCATTGTTCAAGTGAACTGTTAAGTCCTCAACTTACAACCTCACCAGTGTCGCTCTCTGGGGTAACAATTTGCTTCGCGTTTCCCACACGCTCCTTCCTGGGCCGCCTCCTGTCTCAGGCTGGGTAGCTAGGCAAATGGGTGCTGATCAGCTGTTGAGAAAAGAGGGGGGGATGAACTGGGTCCCCTGCAACACCTGTTGGTGCTGGTCTCCCTGCTGCTTTCTGAGGAGGAGGAGGAGGAGGATGGGAGGGGGGGATGGTCAGCTAAAGCTGGGCACACAGCTTCATTTCCATCGGTGGAACTGCATTCCACCCCATCCTGCCTGCTGCCCATCCCTGCAACAGCTTGTGTGCCAGCAGATATGGCTCCATGTGTCACCTGTGGCACGCTTGCCATAGGATCACCATCACGGTGCTAGGGTAATAGACAAAAAATTAGTTTCTCTTTATTTGTCAGCAGAAGCATCTTCATTCTACCAATAGTTAGCCTTCAGGGGAAGCCAGTGAGGAGACTGCAAGAGACTGGTTGTGATACTATAGTATAAGAAGCCATTACAGCCACTTTATTCAAAGAAAAACTTTGGTAAATGCCTATGGGAGCATTTTCTCCACTTGGGGGGGGGGGATTAAGATGATAGGGGAAGACAAGGAACCCAGACAAAGCCTGACACCAAATTTCTAAGGTTTAGAGTATGGTATTAGGATAGGGATTCTAAGAGGATCGAGGAAATCTATAGAGCGGGGTTAGTCTCAATACATTTTTCTGCAGTAGTGAAACCCATTTTTTTTACTTCCAGTTCTGAGGGCATGGCTTGGTGGGAGTAGCAGGGGAAGGATTCTACAAAATCCCCATATCCTCCCCACTCAATTCCCACCCAACTCTTGGGTCATCCAGAGGTGGTATTTGCTGGTTCTCCAAACTACTCAACATTTCCACTACCAATCCTCTAGAATCTGCTGGATTTCACCCCTGCTTTTCTGACATTTTCTTAAATGAATGTTTCATCCTGCCCTGTGGTATGGTTAGCCTCAACATTGCTCCAGCATTTCAAATATATTGCAAGGCTGAATTGCAATTTATATTGAAATCTGATTGGAAGCTGACCAAGGAGAGATTCAACCTGGATATAAGGAAGAACTCCCTGACAGTCAGAGCAATCGACCAGTGGAATGGCCTGCCAGCAGAGATTGTGAATGCCCCAACTCTGGACACTTTCAAGAGGAGATTGGACTGTCATTTGGCTGGGGTGCTGTAGGATTTCCTGCCTAGGCAGAGGGCTGGACTTGATGACCTGTACGGTCGCTTTCAACTCTAATAAATGAATGAATGAATGAATGAATGAATGAATGAATGAATGAATGAATGAATGAATGAATGAATGAATGATAGATTGATAGATTGATAGATTGATAGATTGATAGATTGATAGATTGATAGATTGATAGATTGATAAATTGATTGATTGATTGATTGATTGATTGATTGATTGATTGATTGATTGATTGATTGATTGATAGATAGATAGATAGATAGATAGATAGATAGATAGATTGATAGATTGATAGATTGATAGATTGATAGATTGATAGATTGATAGATTGATTGATTGATAGATAGATAGATAGATTGATTGATTGATTGATTGATTGATTGATTGATTGATTGATTGATTGAATGATTGAATGAATGAATGAATGAATGAATGAATAAATAAATAAATATTTCCAGAATCCTTTCTAACCTGTATTTAAGAAAATAATTCCACTTATCACTTCCATTTAAGATAGTTCAAGCCAGGGTAATCAGGGTACAGGGTAATTGTTGAGAGATGTTTTTTCATGCTGGATTTTTATACTGGGTTCCATGACATATTGCCAACTTTGTGGTTTGGGATCAGATTCCAAGATGCATTTGGATCCATGTCAGCTTGAACAAACAGCAAAACCTTGACTGAAATTAATTGCTACTGCAGGCTGTAAAACAGGAAGACAAATCTGAAGAAGAAACCTTCAGTATTTATGCATGCATGTGTTGGACAGTATAATCTCACAAGTGAATCTCAACAGTATTATATAAAAGTGTGTCAAAATAAATTAGTGAAATAGCAGTCTTTGTTACATTTGGCCTGATTCATCTGACTACGCCAGCTGGGAAATTATTTTGTACAAAGATCTCATGCAACAGAACTCCATCATTTGAGATTTGGATTAAACACCGAAAATAACTTTTACATCAGGATATTTATACCATGTAAAGCATGGGTTTTTCTAAAACTTGAATGAATAAAACTGTTTTCTTTTCTATTTTTTTTAACTTGACTTTTCCTATTATTCAGAGCAAAAGGAATTAAAGCCGCTCTACCAAAGATGTGATTCAGCCACAATAACATCATTTATATAACTTAATGGATCAAACAACAGAATATGAATCAATTTCATTAACACTAAATAAGGCTCTTTTTAAAAAATAGCACCAGCAGACTTACCGGCAGGTGCCTTTTGCAGGAGGGTCGGGACGACACGGGCACATGGCCGCCGCCATCTTGGATCTCGGCTGAAGTCTCGCGAGATTGCGAGGCTTCGGCCGAGAGTCAGTCCAGGGTGGCCTGATTGCTGACGTGGCCGGGCGGGGCTTGCCAGCCCTATAAAAGGGCGTGCAGGCCCAGGTTCGGCCTGTTCGCCCGGGCCACGTCAGAAGAGCAGACACTTGGCTGTCTGCTCTTGGAGCCTTTCGGCGGCCGCGTGGAGCGGCCGTCATTTTGGAAGCCTCGTCGGAGGCTTGAGGCGACTGCTGCTCGTTGCGGGCAGCAGGCTTCAGCCCATCTGAGGCTGGCGGTCTGCCCCTCTTTGATCGGCGGGCAGCAACGGCCTTTCGGATGGAGTCCCGTGTGAGCACACACACCCCTCCGATCTGTAAAAGGTGGCCGCGTGTTACGGCCGCCATCTTGACAGCCTCATCGGAGGCTCGTGGAGCGGTTTGGGGGCTTCGATTCTGGCGGGACGGCCGGGCCTTGAGCCATTGGCTGTTGTCCCCCCCCCTATTTCCTACGGGGGGGATCATTCGGGTAGCCCCCTTGGGGACGTGGGGGCTCAGGGGAGGGCTCGCGTGTGCCCCCCCCGGTTCGTGGCCCCCAAAAACCAATAAGAAATAAAATAAGAAATAAAATAAAAACGGAGGGCAGTTGGGCCCTTGGCGGCAGCTTCCTGCTGCTGCGCTGCCTGTTTGGGCAGAGGCCTTTTGCTGCCCTCTTGGGGCCTGGGTGGCCCCGGTGCCTTCATGTGTAAAAATAAGAACCATGGTGTACACAAGAACATATTAATAATAATAATAATGAGACTGATTATGGTTGAAATTATTTCATATATTTATATGGAAACATGGACATATAACGGCAAGAAAAGACCCATTGGTCCCTCTAGTCTGCCCTTGTTCTGTTTTCTGTATTTTATCTTGGGATGGATATATGTTTATCCCAGGCATGTTTGAATTCTGTTGCTGTGGATTCATCTACCGGGTCTGCTGGAAGTTTGTTCCAAGCCTTTACTATTTCAGTAAAATCACAGCCAAACTTCAGTTCAGTTATGGTCTAACATTAATTATTTAAATATTGTTGCCACTCGGTCCCAGTTTCTTGGGGTTTTTTCGGGGGGGGGGCACCTGTAGCCAGGTTTGCCCCCTCCCCTCCCGCTGGCTCCTAGTGCGGGAGCACAGGCCCCTGGGGCAGCTTTTTGCCAGGGCCTGGTGTGTCGGGGGCGGGGGGTTTGACCCCGCCAACGCAGGCCATAGGGCCTCCGCCCCTTTTGACGGCTTACCCGTCGGGGCCAGGGAGATTGGACATGGGGGCCACCACAGTGTGGGACCCGTTCGCTGCATGTCATGGGTTTGCTGCAGAGGGGCTTGTTTCCCCCCTTTTGTATGTACAGCCATGCGTGCGGGAAGGCGGGGCTCCCATGCCGCTTCAATGTGCCCCTGCCCCTCAAAGGGGATGGTTAGGAGGGGAGGGGGTCCAGGGTACAAACCCCACCTACTGGGGGGAAACTGGGCCCAGCCCAATTAATTTACAAAAACAACAACAACAACAACACGGGGGTTGGTTGAGGGACGACCACCCTCGCTCGAGAGCGGCCGCTCTCTTGCTAGGTTTCTCCAAGGGATTCAGGATCCCTTACATGGGGGGTTCGAGCAAGCCTTTGGGTTCGACAACCTCAGGTTGGTTGTGGGACATGACGGCATTGTTCGGTCCAGAATAGCATAAGAGGTGGCCGTGGGGAGGGGCCTTGGGCCCTTCCCGGAGCTGCCCTTCCCGAATCTTGGGGTGTCCCCATTAGGGGTGGTCCCCTGAAAGGTGGGTGTTGAATTTAGGTTGATTCACCACTTGTCTTTTCTTAAAAGGGAGTCAGTGAAGGATTTCGTTCCTGACGAACTTTGTTTAGTCCGGCTCGCATCCTTTGATGCGGTCGTGGCCATGGTAAGGCAGTGTGGGGTTGGAGCCCTTATGGATCAATGCGACATTAAGTCAGCATCCCGGCTCTTCCCCATACACCCAGACGGCTTCGAGCTGTTGGGCTTCCATTTCATAGGTGTTTTTATGTGGTCGTGGTTTTACCCATGGGTGGCTCCGTCTCATGCTCTCTTTTGGGAGAGCTCGAGCACCTTCTTGGAGTGGGCGCTCAGGAGGCGCAGCGGTCTGGGCTCGGCGTTCACTACCTTGAGGGTTTCTTGATGGCGGGGACTGCGCGTGCAGAGCACTGCTTTGCTCTAATGCGGGTCTTCGAAGCCCTTTGCGCTCTGTTGGGGGTGCCTTTAGCCTCTACGGGGACCGAGGGCCCCGCCACCGGGATTACCTTCCTCGGTATTGAATTGGACTCAGAGGTGCAATCTTCTAGTTTGCCCCTGGACAAGTTGACACAAATCAGGGATCACCTTGGTACGGTTCTGGGGCTGCAGGAAGGTCACTCTTCGGCAGCTCCGGGAACTAGCTGGGATACTTAATTTTGCCCGCCGGGTCGTGGTGCCGGGCAGGGTTTTTTCTAGGAGGTTATATACTGCGATGAGGGGGCTCCGTTTGCCCCATCATCGTACCCGCTTATGTGCAGGGGTCAGGGCTGACCTCTGCGTGTGGCGGAGTTCTTAGAACGTTTTAATGGGTTGTCTTTTTGGAGGCAAGAGCTTCTTTTGGAAGCTGAATTGCAGTTGTGTTCTGATACTGCATGTACTCGTGGCTTTGGGTTGTGTTGGGTGACCAGTGGTGCTGGTCTGCGTGGCCTCCTGAATGAGGGCCTCTTCTTTGGTTAAGGATTTGACCCTTTTGGTAGCTCTCCCCCTTGATAGTGGCCCTAGAGCTTTGGGGTGAGCAGTTTGGGGGCAAGACTGTGCATTTTGGTGTGACAGCCTAGTGGTTGTCCATGTTGTGAACGCCCTGTCCTCCAAGAGGGACAGGGTCATGCGGCTTGTCCGCCAATTTTTTTTGGGGGGGGGGCACAGGTCCTTGTCCCTGACCACATTGTTTTTAGCTAGGCATGTCCCCGGGTTAGATAACGGGGTTGCTGACGCCTTGTCCCATGGTCAGTTGTCCCGGTTTCGGACCCTGGCCCTGCGGGCACGTATGTCGCCAGGGGCTTTTCCTGTCCACCTTGGGGCCGGGGGGCTCCTGGGCAGTAGAGAGTAGAGGCTTGCTGGGCTACGGCACTCTTGGGGGCTTAGCAGCGGGCAGGTGAACTGTTTGGGATTGCAGGCAGTATACGGGTTACCCCTATAGCTGGCCTGCCCCAGTTGTGTACCTGGCCATATTTGTGTCCAGCTTAGGCAGCGTGGCCTTTCGGTTAGGACTATTAGGTCCAGGTTGGCCGGCTTCGCCTTGTTTAAGGCGGGGGCGGGGTTATTGGTTTTATGGTGACTTCCGCATTGTGACAGTGCGGGAAAGTTGGGCCGGGGCCGCATCGCGGGCCGCCAGGTCAATTTGGTGCCTTCCATCTCATTACTTCAGTTAGGTGGGTGCTAGTGTGTAGGGTTTGGCCAGGCCAAGTATGGATCCCGCCATTAGGGAACGCTCGTTCTCGAGAGGCGCTGCCACTAGTGCGGTAACGGCGTTCTCGATACGGAGGATTCGGGAAGTCGCTCGCCGGCGGTCAACGGCCTGTTTTAGGGTACAAACGGCCTGTTGAGGGTCCGGGTAAGATCTTAGGCCAGGTTCCTCCTTTGGTCCCCTTCTATTCAACCCCGCCAGGATGCGTCCGACGGTGTTGCTTGGGGTCATGAGCGCTCCGAGACCACTCAGCAACAAGTTACCATCGGGGGTGGGGACCCTGCCGTTGTGGCGGCTGGGTCCTGGTTGTCTGGCTGGGGAGACGGGGTGTGCGGTGGTATGGGCGTTTCTACCACTATTGCTGGGAGGGCGGCATCCCATTGCTGCGCCCAGGTGGTCCTGGGAGGGCGGCATCCCATTGCTGCGCCCAGGAGGTGCTGGGAGGGCGACACCCCGTTGCTGCGCCCAGTTGGTCCTGGGAGGACGGCATCCCATTGCTGCGCCCAGGTGGTGTCGGGGGGCGGCATCCCATTGCTGCGCCCAGTTGGGCTGGGAGGGCGGCATCCCATTGCTGCGCCCAGTCGGTGGCCAGGGGCGGCATCCCATTGTTGCACTCAGAGGTGTGCTGGGAGGGCGGCATCCCATTGCTGCGCCCAGTTGGTGCTGGGAGGGCGGCATCCCATTGCTGCGCCCAGTTGGTGCCGGGGGTCGGCATCCCATTGCTGCGCCTGGATGTGTGCTGGGAGGGCGGCATTCCATTGCTGCGCCCAGTTGGTGCTGGGAGGGCGGCATCCCATTGCTGCGCCCAGTTAGTGCCGGGGGCGGCATCCCATTGCTGTGCCTGGATGTGTGCTGGGAGGGCAGCATCCCATTGCTGCGCCCAGTTGGTGCTGGGAGGGCGGCATCCCATTGCTGCGCCCAGATGGTACTGGGAGGGCTGCATCCCATTGCGGCGCCCAGGTGGTGGGTCTTGCACCTCGGTGGCAAGGACCTGTGTGGGCCTGGGGGTCTACTTTAGATCTGCCAGGCTCGCGAAGCCTGCGGTGGCTTCGCACTGTGCGGCCCTCCACGCAAGGGGTGTGGTCGAGATCCTCACGGGGATCGCTTGGTGGGACGCCATTTCCCTTAGGGCCCTTCACCGGGTTAGACGGGGAGTTAAGGCCCTGGGTATGGTAGTCAGAGGGTTAGGCGGGGTGGTTGTGGCCCACCCCCGCATCACCATAGATCAGCTGTGGCTTTACCTGGCTGCTGGTCTTCCTCTGTCAGAACTGAGGAACACCATTTTTCTTACAGGACCTGCAGTGTCTCTACGTGAGCTGGCGCAGTTAGAGGGGGGAGTCGGGGGGCCAAGATAGAGATCTGACCCCCGCTCCGTGGCAGGTTAGGGGCGGAAAACTGGGTGGTGGTTTAGCAACTGCGCGTTCTCCCTTGGGCATCTTTGGGGATGATTGACAGGTTCTCTCCAAGCTCATGGTGGGGTGCTACCTGAGCAGTTGTGGGGAACCTGTCTTTGGGTCCCGCACCTTGAAGCCCCCGGGTAGGGGTTAGCCGGCGGGACCCCCCTCATGCAAGTGCATGGCAGGGTCTCAGGTGAGGGAGTGGTCCCTCACCTGGACTAGCATCGAGCTACGCCCATAGTTGCCCAGGAATGTTGATTGCTACGTCATTTCCGCCCCGGAAGCAATTGTTTGACCCTGCAGGTCCATTGTTTGGGTCATATTTAAATATGTTAATTTATGCTAATTTAGTTGAATAAATTATGCTAATTTATTTTAATAAAAATGACCCAGTTTTAAATCCAGCTCTTGTGTCCGTGTCATTACTCCGTCTCTTCTGCAATAGCACCAGCAGACTTACCGGCAGGTGCCTTTTGCAGGAGGGTCGGGACGACACAGGCACATGGCCGCCGCCATCTTGGATCTCGGCTGAAGTCTCGCGAGATTGCGAGGCTTCGGCCGAGAGTCAGGCCAGGGTGGCCTGATTGCTGACGTGGCCGGGCGGGGCTTGCCAGCCCTATAAAAGGGCGTGCAGGCCCAGGTTCGGCCTGTTCGCCCGGGCCACGTCAGAAGAGCAGACACCCGCCCGCCCTCCCTATGTTTGCAGTGTGCTATTATGGGTCGCCCTAGGGGGCCGAATGGGAATTCTTTGCGGTTTGGCCTTTTAGCTGGGCCATTTTTTCGCCCATTCCACACTGGGGAAGGGGATAAGCGGTTAGGGGGTGCTTGCACCTTTTTAGGCTAATTGGCTTACCTTTGGTCATTTGGGTAGGCAGGTTAGGGGCGGAAAACTGGGTGGTGGTTTAGCAACTGCGCGTTCTCCCTTGGGCATCTTTGGGGATGATTGACAGGTTCTCTCCAAGCTCATGGTGGGGTGCTACCTGAGCAGTTGTGGGGAACCTGTCTTTGGGTCCCGCACCTTGAAGCCCCCGGGTAGGGGTTAGCCGGCGGGACCCCCCTCATGCAAGTGCATGGCAGGGTCTCAGGTGAGGGAGTGGTCCCTCACCTGGACTAGCATCGAGCTAGGCCCATAGTTGCCCAGGAATGTTGATTGCTACGTCATTTCCGCCCCGGAAGCAATTGTTTGACCCTGCAGGTCCATTGTTTGGGTCATATTTAAATATGTTAATTTATGCTAATTTAGTTGAATAAATTATGCTAATTTATTTTAATAAAAATGACCCAGTTTTAAATCCAGCTCTTGTGTCCGTGTCATTACTCCGTCTCTTCTGCAACAAGTTATTGAACTGTTTTTTGGAGTTTAAGGACTACAGAAAAAACAACTGCAACCAGCTTGCCTTCCATTGAGGACCTGCATATCATACAAGTTAGAAAGAAGGCAGCGAAAATATCTACAGACTTCTCACAAGCTGGACATAAATTGTTTCAACTCCTCTCTTTTGGGATGCCACTACATGGCAATTAGATATAAACAACTAAACAGAGAGACATCTCACCTCTTCACTCTAAATACCTAATTGCCACAATATTGTCTAAGTCTAAATATATTTGCCCATGTAGTATCACTATATTACTATTATACTTCTCATCTTTGATACTACTTTGTCATAATTCATAATTAGTTTTTGTATACTGAAAGCTTATGCATTGGAGGCAAATTCCTTGCTATTCCAAAGTAGTTCTGTCCCCCCTCCTTCCTTCCTTCCTTCCTTTCTTCTCACTTTGTCATTTCTTCTCTATTTCATTTCCTTTTTCTTTCTTTAAATTTGTAAAAAGTATTTAATAAAAAATAATTTAAAGAAAACAGCAAAATAGAAGGGAGGCCCTTCTGTAACTAGAGTGTTTCTGCAGCATGCATCCTGTTAAGTCAAATTTTATTTGTCAATTTTTATTTGACTTATGCATGTTTTCAACTTTTGTTCCAAATGATGTGCAAAAAATTTCCCCAAGTCCCTTCTCAAAAGCACAAAAATCAGGAAAAAAAATCCCAATATGGGAATGTGTTGACTCTAAATTAATGTCATCGAATTTCAATTCCAAGTCTGCCTATTTGATTTTGGAGAAGATGAAAGACTGCTTTTGTTTTCTGTCCCTCCTCTGATTAAAAAAAAAGAAAATCACACAATGTATATAATAGCTTCACATGGTCTAATACCTATAATATTTACAGTAGATTTATGATAACAGAGGATCTGATGGTGCCATTGTTCTGTGGTTGCATCTTTCAGCTCTTTGATTATACTAAAGCAGTCTGGAAATTACTTTCTCACAAGAGTGATCAGTCTCCCAAAGACATGAGGCCTATATAATTAAAAGAAATTAGATTCAACACTACCTAACCAAATTAATATTTGTTACGGAAAAACAGACTCCATTGTTATGTTCCTGTATTGCATCCTAAGTAAAAAGCACTCTACTTATCTTCCCTGGGAGTTGACATAGAGAATTTTCAGCTGAGTTTATTCAGAACTTTTAAAAAGATTAAGGGGTTGAAGTAATGCAAAACCAAGCTCCAATCAATGTCCAAACATGCATGAATAAGCAATAATGGCCTTCTTCTGCCATACCGGATCAGAACTGAGGTAAATTTAATGCTAACCATATTTTATATTTGAATAAATATGACAAATGTAATTTTAATTCTTCTCTATATATGCCAAATACTACATTAAAATTCTTTCAGTTTTTACTTATCTAGAAAACCATGGCAACCCAAATGCAAGCACTAAGCCATTAAGAGTAAGTTGATTTAATTCAGCAAAAGTCTACATTCAGATATATATTCAGTTTAGAGTCGTGGAATGACTGGAGAAGTAGGAAGTTAAGGATGCCATTTACGGTACATATAAATGAAGAATAACTTGCTTTCTTACACTTGTGATAATCTTCTATAGCTCTAAGGCTTTATTCAACCTTCCCTTATTTAGCAATGCAAAAGGCTTTAATAATAGATTTCCAAAGTTATGAACGCTCCGATAAGGTTTTTGCAGAAAAAAATATGATGCCTTTATTTTGGAAAGGCATTCTAAAACCCAGAAATTGCTATGTATCAAATGCATGCTCTATTTATCTTGAAATCAAGGTTCAAAACTCTTCTGACAGTTTCTCCAACTCAACCAATGTAATAGATAGACATCCATCTATTTGAGGCAGGAGGCCCAATTTCCATATGTCTCTTGTTTTGGTAATTGATCTGATGTCAGGCTGATTATCCTAAGATTTTTATTAATATTGATAGTTTCTTCATTGTTTATTTGACCCCTATGACAATCATTAAGTGTTGTACCACATGATTCTTCACAAATGTATCTTTTCTTTTATGTACGCTAAGAGCATATGCACCAAGACAAATTTCTTGAGTGTCCAATCACACTTGGCCAATAAAGTGTCACAACTATGACTGAGCAAGGAAGCATAACACATTTAATCCATTTTAAACTTTATTTAATTGTTAGAACATTTGGAAACACACTATAATGTGAGATTGTGCTTTGGAGAAGCATGTTTTGCCCTTTCAAACTTGCTTCTTAAAAGAGCGCATCACTGTGTATTACCTAAGATGAGAGAAAAGGTCATTCAAAGGCATTTTCTCTTGTACAAAATACTTTATTTGGAATTGCTGTTAAAGTCAAGCATGCGCATATCTGAGAACCACCTGATGACAGTCTTCTTAGGTCAATGATGGCACACCTTTTTGTTGCCATGTGCCAAAAGTACATGCCCCAGTATGCAGCAGCACTCCTGCGTAATGCAATGTGTATCCCTGCACAGTATATGTACCCATGCACACCCCTGACACATGCGCCCCTGAACTGCAACATGCACCCTGCACTGCACATGTGTGTGTCTATTGTGCATGCATCCCTGCACCTCATTTTGGATCAACCGTTGCCAGTGTGAATGGTCTGCCTTTGCAAAAGCAGTGGTGTCTCCTTCTTCTCCTCCTCTTGCCAGCCAGGTGCTCTGGGCCAGCCAGCCAGCAGGACCGCAGAGAAATGTGCTGTCCAGCCTGCTGTTGCTGGCCCACCATTCTTAGACCAATGCTCCAGCCTGGGCATGAGCAGGTGCATCCTAACCCATGCAGCCCACCCCCTCGGTAGTCTGAACCAGAAGCATTTCACCTTACCTGGTTCCCAACTCCACTACCAGCCACTCTTGCCTTACACAGCATTGGCGGCACCACCTCCTCCTCACGACTACAGTTTGCAGGCCAAAAGCGCAACCCAAAGGTATGAGCATGGGTGAGGCTGCTCATTGGTGCTTGTGCAACAGACTGTGGCTTGCTGGGTGCCGCTGGAGGAAATGTGTGCAACCCTGCTTGGATGCTGCCAGGCTGTACTTTCAGTCTGCACCTGCTAGAAAGAGGAGGTGACGCTACCATCTTGTAAGGTAAGTGGCTGGTGGTGGGGTTGGTAGCCAGGCAAGGTGAAATACTTCTGATTTGGACATGCCCAATCATGGTCGGAGAGCCAGTAGCAACGGCAGCATAAGGCTTCACCCGGATACTGCCATTTGAGTTATTTTATTTTATTAATTAATTAATTGGATTTCTATGCCATCCCTCTCCGAGGACTCGGGGTGGCTCACAACATATAATACACAGTATACAAAATCTTGAATCCAATTAATTTAATTAAGAATCTAATTAATTAATTAAAATAACACTTTGCACAGTGAAGAGGGTAAAAGACCCCAAATGGCGACGTCTGGGGAGGGGGCAAAGCCTAGCATTGCCATCCACTACTGGCTCTCTCCAACCACTGGAAGGCATGCCCAAATCAGGAGCAATTCACCCCTGGAATCAGGCCCTAAAAGTGGAACCTGGCAGCACCCAAGCTGCAGCTGTGCACTTTTGCCACAACCTGCCACCTATCATGCAAGCACCAATGAGCAGCCTCACCTGCTGTCAGAGGAAAAAAGAGGAATTTGCCTAGCATCAGCATTGACAGGCAGACTGGAAAGGCGGCCCATTTACTTTTGTATCTCGTGCAGCAGCAGGAAGCTGTTCGTTGCCAGGGCCCTTGAATCCACCCACTAGACTTCACCCTTCTCAAGCAGAGCTGAAAAAAGCAGCCACCTGAATAATCTCATAGCCACTGCGCCCCCCGTCCCCACACACAGTACCACACCATGCATTCTAGTTTGCAACTGTGGCCCTTGATGCAAGCACTGGGATCTCCCCTCTGTGCCTTTTGGCATGCGTACCTCTTGCTGGTCTTTGTGTGTGCATGAGTGCCAGAAGCCAGATCAACTGACTGGTGCACATGTGCACTCTGGAAACAGGAAGGTCATCTTCCTGGAGTGTGCATGCACAATGGATGGCTGCTCTTCTTTTTTCTGGTGTGCCCGTGTGCATGAAAATCAGCTAGTCAGCATACCAGAACCCAGAAGAGCAAGGGGCGATGGCTCAGCATGCTTGAAGAAATGGCTCTGCCTGCCACTTCCAACACGCGTGCCATAGGTTTGCCATCATGGTCCTAGTAATCCAAGTGGGAAGCAAGAGAAGATGAATTAATTCTACTTAATTATTGTTTTATAATATAATAGAGCCTTGTAGGTCTGAAGGCATAAATCTTACGCTTCCATTTTCTTAGAACTACAACGCCTAAAACACGATCTAAGTATTGCCCACAAGATCATATGCTGCAACGTCCTACCTGTCAATGACTACTTCAGCTTCAACCGCAACAACACAAGAGCACGCAACAGATTCAAACTTAACATTAACCGCTACAGACTTGACTGTAAAAAATATGACTTTAACAATCGAGTTGTCGAAGCGTGGAACTCATTACCAGACTCAATAGTGTCAACCCCTAACCCCCAACATTTCTCCCTTAGACTATCCACAATTGACCTCTCCAGGTTCCTAAGAGGTCAGTAAGGGGCGTACATAAGTGCACCAGTGTGCCTTTCATCCCTTGTCCAATTGTATTTCCTTTATCTCATATATCATATATATTTTCTTCCTTTCATATATCTTCTCCTCTATTTTATATTTTTCTTTATATATATTACCTCATGTCTATTCTCTTCTATATGTATTGTGTATTGGACTAAATAAATAAATAAATAAATAGATAGATAGATGATAGACAGACAGACAGACAGACAAACAAACAAACAAACAAACAAACAAACAAACAAACAAATAAATAAATAAATAAAAATTTTCAACTACTTGATCCATTTAGGTCAAGTCCTTCCTAAGCTGATGTCTCCCAAGATTATTCATATTCAGGTTAGAAACTAGGAGACAATTAATTTTAGGCATGACTTAGGCATGAAACCAATTGGGAAACTTTGAGCCAATCATTCTCTCTTAGTCTTCAGTAAAAGGCAATGGCAAACCCAATGAAGGACTACCCAAATTTTTACTACCACACTGTGGGCGTGGCTTATTCAGGACACCCTGCATTTTCTTTCAATATCTTTCAGTGCAATTGGGTGCTCTCGGGTGGAACTCCATTTCCGCTACTCCACTGCATTCTCCCCCCATCCCTGGGCAAACCACTTCTGAAGGTTTGGTCAGGAAAATTGCAGAGACTGGTCCATGTAGTTGACTCAAAGGCCCCAAAAACAAACCAATGATCCCATGCATGGTTAGATAACATGGGGAAGTTGGAACATATGTAGGTACATCAAGTATGTGCTTTATAAACAGCCTCTGAAAATGTCTTACTGTATTTGTACTCTAAAAATGTCTAACTTACCACTTATTATATTTTTCCAAATCTGAAACAAAACAAATGTTCCACCCTGTGTTTGGCTCTATCCAGGCCTGTCAAATTGGTGGCCTGCGAGCCAGATGTGTCACATGGAGGCTAAGCCCACCCTGGCTCTGCAAAGACAAGAAACACCTCAATACATCACAATACATCACATGAGGCAAGTGAGTTTGACACCCGTGTTCTATATGGTTTTATCCTCGTCTTTTACAAATACACTGAGTAGATTTATTGAAATATTCTGTTTGTTTCCTTGAGAAGTGGAATGAGCATAATTCCTCAGATGTCTTCAAAAGAACTGACATTCTTGATTAAATCCATCGCTTCCCCACCAAAAATAGAAAAAAGAAAAAGGGAAAATTTATGAGATGTCAAGCATCTTTTAATATATTCAAAACTGTAAGACTAGCATGCAAAAAGAACTGGATATATGTTATTTAGCAGGATTGCATCAATCACAGAAATGAGCATCCTTTAGGTCTGGGTCAATACCTTACAGCCCATTAAACAGAAGGAAGGGAAGCATGTTTGTTACGTTCAATATGACAGACAGTGAGAATGAATAATAATAATAATATATGTTCATAGTTTCAGCTGTCAATATCAGAATGAAAAACGATCAAGCATTAATCCATCAAATAACGTTAACTTTGCCATTCTTGATTATTACTTGCCACCTGAACTAACATGAATTATGAAAGTTTTATTTTAAAATATGAAATAGTTTTAATGTTTCATTTGAATAGTTCAGTTTGCTGGATTAATAGCAAATACCAAATGCTTTATAGCAGCCAGAATAATTTCAAATTAAAAAGAACCATTTAAGCTAACATAGAAAGAAAACAGAAACCAAAGAACACCATATAATGGTTCAGTATATGTAGCATTCAGTTATTTGTGGTTATGATAATTTATTATACTGTTATTAACTAATTCTTAATAATGTTTCATTCATTTTTTCATCTTATTGAAATATTAATTCCTAAGGGAAGGAAATTTTATTACCAACATGAAACTAATTCAGCAGCAAGGAACCACCAAGACTACTCCCACCAACAAAGAGAGGGAAAACCACTAGTATATAAAATGAGACCAAACCCTACTCCCTTCTAGCATTGATAATGTTGTCTAGTTTGATAATGAATTGTCTTCAAGAAAGCTCAGAGGACCCCACTGCTCAGACATCCATCTGCACCAGTAGGAAAGAATGTTCTGCATAGCAGAGGCTACAGTGGACAATGTTGGCAGGAAACTTAGATTGAGGTGTATAATTTCTGATACTACTCTCTGGTAAATAACCAAATAAACAGAATAACAAGAGTTGGACATTGGAGTCTTTTAGTCTATCCCCCTGAACAAGTAGGAGACCCTATATCAGTGATGGCGAACCCATGGCAAGGGTGCCCCAGGTGGAACGCAGAGCCATGTCTGATGGCACATGAACTGTTGCCCTAGCTCAGCTCCAATGTGCATGTGTGTGCCAGCCAGCTGATTTTTGGCTTGCACAGAGATTCTGGGAGGGTGTTTTTGGCTTCCAGTGAGCTTCCGGGGGGATGGGAGAGGGCATTTTTACCATCCTCCGACTCCAGGGAAGCCTTTGGAGCCTGGGGAGGACAAAACACGAGCCTACTGGGCCCAACAGAAGTTGGGAAATAGGCTTTTTCCAGCCCCCAGAGGGCCTCCAGGCAGGGAAAGCTGTTTTCACCTTCCCTAGGCTTTGGATTATGGGTGTGGGTACTCGCGCTTGTATGATACCACACATGCATGCTCTTTCGGAACCCAAGGGAAAAAAGGTTCGTCATCACTGCCTTAAACCATTCCAGATAAGTGGTTGTCCAGTCTCTTCTTAAAAACCTCCGGTGATAAAGAACCCACAATTTCTGAAGGCAAGCCATCCCACTGTTAATTGTTCTCATTGCAGGGAAATTTGCCCATAGTTTTAGGTTGGTTGTTAAAACTGGGACCTTGGACATCTGAATCTGAATCTGAACTCCAAATACGAACTGAATAATCAAATTATCACAGATAATCCCCACTCGATTAAAGACCTTGGTATACTAATAACAAAAGATTTAAGTGCCAAAGCCCACTGCAACAATATAGCCAAGAAGGCTTCAAGAGTTGTAAACCTAATTCTACGTAGCTTCTGCTCTGGCAATCTCACACTACTTACCAGAGCTTACAAAACTTTTGCCAGACCCATCCTCGAATACAGCTCATCTGTTTGGAACCCATATCGCATCTCAGACATTAACACCCTTGAAAATGTCCAAAGATACTTCACCAGAAGAGTCCTTCACTCCTCCACTTGAAATAGAATACCATACAAGACTAGACAATCCTGGGCCTAGAAAGTTTAGAACTAAAATGCCTTAAACATGCCTGTTGGTGACTATTTCAGCTTCAACCACAACAACACAAGAGCACACAACAGATTTAAACTTAATATTAACCGCTCCAAACTTGACTGTAAAAAATATGACTTCAGTAACCGAGTTGTCAAAGCATGGAACTCATTACCGGACTCCATAGTGTCATCCCCAAACCCCCAACACTTTACCCTTAGATTATCTACGGTTGACCTATCCAGATTCCTAAAAGGTTAGTAAGGGATGAGTACAAGTGCACTAGAGTGCCTTCCATCCCCTGTCCTATTGCTCTCCTATATCTCCTATACCTTTCTTCTATTCCTATATCTCTTCTTCTATTCTTTCATTGATATGTTCTATTATTTTATCTTCTTTTCTATTATTTCTTAGATATATTTTACTATGAGTATCTCCTCTATAACCTTCATCATGTATTTTACTATGTGTATATAGATATATACCCACTAAAACCCTCATTGTGTATTGGACAAAATAAATAAATAAATAAATAAATTTTATAATTCAAAACTTGCAAGTAGGCCAGGTTTTTTTCACCCCACCTCTAATCAGCACGAGCGTAAGACATGCTAATTTGATTTTTTTCCCAATAAAAGCAGAACAAAACTGATGTTCAACCTGCCGAAAAAGCATAATATAACTGACAAATAAGAAAGAACACTTAAAGCTCACACATAGACACTGGAAGTCTCAATTCTATTCCTTTGAATTGCATTTTCATTAAATAACATTGAGTCAAGGTACTTTTTAGCACAGAGAGAGAGAGAGAGAGAGACTAAAAGGGAAAAAAAACATAAGTAACAAAAACAAAAACGCCAAAAACAATTATAGGAACTTGAATAAATATATTGCTATTTTTGTATAGTAAAAACTAATTCAGACTCATTAATAATAGCAACAAGTGGCTCTGATTAAGCACTCAGCTCATTGAATTCCTGGCTCCCAGCCTGTAGATTGTTGATAATGTGCTCTCCTCCTTTTCTGTGTAAGGCAAACTCAAGACAATTTGACATCATTTTAAATACAACAAAACCTAAATTAAAATATGTTACATTAATGGAGAAAAAACACAGCAGAAAAGGCATTTATTATTATTTTCCTAAAAAATAGATCTGCTCTGGAGAGTTTGATTTGCCAAATGTTGGAATTTGAATGGATTCACTAGAACAGCGAGCTGTTTTGTTTAAAGTGCCTGCATTATTAAGTCTTGTCCATCTGTTCTGTTGCTCATAAGTGATATTTCACAGTGGCAATGCATTTCAAAGGTAAACAATAGAATCAAGTTGTTAAGGACAGTTTAATGTGATTATTAAAATTCCGACATATGTATATGACTTCTTCGATGTTTACATCTAAACAACATCTAGCTAAATTTAAAATTTGATTGTCCCTGGAGAAATTGAGGGGGGGAAAGCCAGACACAAGTCTTACATGAATTTAACCATTTGTACGTATTATAGGCATGTGGTATTGTAACCATCTGATTTCATCTCTTATTGTAATGCTAATAGAATAGAATTCTTTATTGGCCAAGTGTGATTGGACACACAAGGAATTCGATACAAGCAACAAGTTAGTCATACAGTCCTAAGCGGGAGGAAAAGGGTGATAGGAATGATGAGAAAAAACTAGTAGAAATAGAAGTGCAGACTTAGTAAAAGGTTTTACAGTAGTGAGGGAATTATTTGCTTAGTAGAGTGATGGCGCTTGGGAAAAAACTGTTCTTGTGTCTAGTTGTCTAGTGACGTTTTGTGGGAAATAGGCTGGCAATGCCATGTTCAGAACTGCTTATGACCTTTGACCTATGTTTTGTCTTATTTTGCAAAGAGTCATATATAACCATAGTCGCCTAATATTTGTGGCATAAACAGTTAATCATTTGAGTATAACTCCAAAACACCTCATCAGTAATATTTGTTGGTCATGCATAAGGGAAACATGCTATAGACTATTCTAAGTCATTGTAACACCTCTCTTGGTGTATGATACTTCTCTATATTTGATAAAATCTTTACTATAAAATTCCCTTGTGTCTCAACCTATTCATCTGCCCCTAAGTGTCCTGATATTGTTCCAACAAAATTCAATTAAGACTGTGCAAAATAATAATAATAATAATAATGCTGTGCCTCGTTTCGAAATCTTTACTCAAGCATCAAGGCATCTAAATCCACCAAAGGTTTGTCATGGCCATTTCAAGGCCCTTTTCAGGTTGTATTGCATGGACCAATTTCTTAAAATCGGGTTGGAATGAAAGCAGAAATATCTTGGCTGCAGGTGTACAGATATTCAACAAACCATAAAAGGACCTTGAAGGGATTGTGCTGAGACTAGGAGACATGGCCATCTGTGTTCAATGATATGAAGAGGTGCTTTACAGAGTCATAGAATCAATGCTTAGTACAGTTATGTAATCAATATTCCATAAAATCAACATGATTATATGTGGTGGATTCTGTTTCTATTTATTCCTTTTATTACAATATGCTGTCTAAATTAGAAGCATATTTGTTGCCACTCTTTAACTTTGGGCAGACCAAATAGTGCCTTTGGAAAGCACTGAAGGTTAAAATATATTAGAGTAATAGTCATTAGTCTCCAAAATACAAATATGTGCTTTTAACCCTGCTGTTCTGTTCGGGTCTGTGAGACCCGAAATCAAGGTTTGAGACCCTGTAAAAAATTTTCCCTGCATATCTGAAACTTGAAATTTCATGACTTTTCATCATTTCAGGGGTTCTCTCTATGAGAATTTTTTTGGGGGGGTGGGAGGTTTCTTTCTTGCTGAAAAAAAAACCCTCCATAATGTTATGTTCCCGGGTCACCCTGACCCGGACCGAAAACTCTTCATTTGCAGTGCTTATGTTTGGTCTTTTTGAAAGCTTTTTTCACTTGGAAAGTAGTCTGAACATTTCTTCACACAATGGAATGAAAATTGAACTGAAAAAATTAATCCTTATTGGTTTATTTTGCCCATAAATGTGCCTCCCCCCCCGTTTTTGTGAAAGTTTTTTCAATTTATGGATAGTTTTGCTTGCAAAATGCAGTCTATTTTACTGGAGTTTGTGTGGGAATGGTACCTTGAACATTTCTGAATATAAGAAAAATATAAAGGAACTGAAAAAAATGATTCTTACTGTTTTTTTAACATCAGAAATAAGGCCTCCCCCCCCCTGGCTGCTTGCAACAATTTTCACTTTTTATTTTTTTATGCTCCAAATCCGAAATATTCTTTAAAATCTTATGCATTCATTTACTCAATTTAACAATGCTGATCATCAAAAAAATATTTGTGGGGGTGGGGGAAAAATTTTTTTCTTGGCAAAAAAAAAGTCACATTTACTCTGTTCGGGTCATATAGACCCGGATCAAAATGATTTTTTTTAGGTACTTGAATTTGGTCTTTTTGAAAACTTTTTCCACTGGAAAACTAGTTTGAACATTTATGAACATAATGATATGAAAATTGAACTGGAAAAATTGAGACTTATATTTTTATTTTGATCAAAAAGCCCCTCCCCCCATCCTTTTTGAATTTCGTGTCAATTTATATTTTTTAAGGCTACAAATCCCTAAGGAATTTTCCCCCAAAAGGTTTGATATACTAAATTGAACAATCCTGAACATAAGAAAAATATAAATGAACTGAAAAAAATGACTCTTATTGGTTTATTGTTTTATACTCGAGTATAAGCCTACTCGAGTATAAGCCTATTTGAGTATAAGCATGGGGGCCCATTTATGAGCAAAATAAACCAATAAGGATCATTTTTTCAGTTTAATTTTCATATCATTATGTTCAGAAAGGTTCAAGCTACCAATCCCACACCAAAATAGAATAGTAAAATAGAATGCATTTTGCAGGCAAAATTATCAATAAACTCAAAAGTTTTGATATACTAAATTGAACAATCCTAAACATAAGAAAAATAGAAATGAACTGAAAAAAAATGATTCTTATTGGTTTATTTTTGAATATAAGACCATATCATTTTATACTCGAGTATAAGCCTACTCGAGTATAAGCCTATTTGAGTATAAGCATGGGGGCCCATTTATGAGCAAAATAAACCAATAAGGATTAATTTTCTCAGTTCAATTTTCATATCATTGTGTGCAGAAATGTTCAAGCTACCAATCCCACACCAACTTTAGTAAAATAGAATGGATTTTGCAAGCAAAACTATCCATAAATTGAAAAAACTTTCACAAAAACGGGGGGGAGGCACATTTATGTGCAAAATAAACCAATAAGGATTAATTTTTTCAGTTCAATTTTCATTCCATTGTGTGCAGAAATGTTCAAACATGTTTCCAGGTGAAAAAAGCTTTCAAAAAGACCAAACATAAGCACTGCAAATGAAGAGTTTTCGGTCCGGGTCAGGGTGACCCGGGAACATAACATTAGGAACTTTTTTCGAACAGAACAGCAGGGTTAAAACAATCTCTAAAGTACAGCATAATATCTGATTACTCAACAGAAACATTGCCACCCATTAACCCCCATAGAACCAATTTCCCATAGGTTGCCTAGAGCCATGTCATCTCAGATGCCTCCATTACTTTAGATGATTCAAGAGCAGTAGAAGCAGGCCATGCAAAAATGCCACGCAGTCATATAATTTATATTGTCATTCAACACAATATATTGTGTATATTACTAGAGTAAAAAAATTGAATGATACAAAATAATTAGAACTTGTTGAGATTGCAATACATATCATTCAAAGGTATTCATGAGCCTTGTTCTTTTACGTGAACCAAAACTCAGTGAAAAATATATCTTCTTTTTTCAACTAGGATTGATTTTTAGTGTGTTCTTTCCACACTAGTATGTTTTTCTGTGTGAATGGTAATGAATGTTTTTAAAACTTATCAGTGTTTTTTAAAGTTTTTAAATTATATTAATTGGTTTTTTTCAGGTATGAATATGATATATTGTTTTTGATATGTTGTGAGCCGCCCCGAGTCCTTAGAAAGGGGCAGCATACAAATCCAATTAATAAATAAGTAAAATAAATAATAAATATAATTGAGAAATCTCATCATTATTAAAAGCAGAGGAGAATTAAAAGTAGATATTAACTTCTTTGAATGACATAGAGCAGAGATGTCAAACAAATACATCACATGACATAGCATGACTTTCCTCCCCATTCGCTAAACAGGGGGGAGGCCAGCACATGACGCATCCATCCTGCAGGCTGTGACTTTGACAACCCTGACATAGAAAGATAAGTTTCACATTTGAAAGTGGAAGTACTATTTATCTTATTTATTTATGCATTAAGTGTATACTATATGGTACTTATCTCACTGTCAAGCGACTCTGGGTAGCTTACAATGATCAAAACAGTAGTACAAACATCAAAACATTAAATAAACAGAAATTAAATGAGTTTAAAATGGGGTTGTACGAGTTAGAATTTTTACTGCAGTCATTCTGTGTTTTTTTCCCTTGTTGATTAGTTCCAGTATGAAGGGTTGTTATAGACTTCTGATAATAATGAAATTAAAATGAATATTTATTTAATAAATCTCAAATTAAAACAGTGTCATGAGGTAATAGTATCTGGTATTAGAAGCTATAATATGCAATATTAAAATTTTGCTGATTTCTGAACCAATTTGATTCCATTAAAGTATAATTATTTAGGATTTTGTTTGTGAGATCTCATTATCAGAGGTTAAATCTAATAACAGTACTGCTTAATAGAAGCAATTTTATGTATTCCATTTTGCATATGTTTGGATGATTCCTGTTTTCAAATTTAAAAATGCATCCAATTATTTTTCCAAAACTTCAAAAAGCCAAAAAAAAGGAAAGGAAAGGGAAAAAGGAAAGGGAAAGGAAAGGAAAGAGTATATTATGTCAGGTTGAAGTGGGAAGTAGCTGGACCTCTGCCAAGGTCATGAAGTTTTTTCAGGACAACAAATGACTCAGCACTTGACCAAGACCAAATAGGTAGAAAGCAGAAATGCTTGCAAGTTCCCACACAGAGACATGTATATATATATGGCCTATAGAATAGAAAAGGGGCAAGGAGAAGGAGAGAAAGAGAAGGAGTGTATTGAAGCAGGACATTATTATTATTATTATTATTATTATTATTATTATTATTATTATTATGTCAATACAACACAGCAAACGAGATCACTATGCTGGGTTTCGTATTTCATCACCAATTGGGCGCTTCCCAAGCACCTAGGACTGTGTGATGTAGCAGCGAATTATGTTTGCCGATCCCAGTAAAGCGGCCTTTTGCAATTGACAGATGGAGATTTTGTCAATTCCAATGGTTTTCAAATGTCCGCTGAGATCCTTTGGCACTGCGCCCAGCGTGCCAAGTAAGTGGGAATCACTTTCACTGGCTTATGCCAGAGTCATTGCAGCTCAATTTTTAGTTCTTTGTATTTCACTAATTTCTCTAGCTGCTTCTCCTCAATTCTGCTGTACCCTGGGATTGCGATGTCGATGATCTATACTTTCTTTTTCTCCACAATCAGGATATCTGGTGTGTTATGCTTCAGAATTTGGTCAGTCGGAAGTCGGAAGTCCCACAGCTCATTTTCAACCACTTTTTCAGGCTTATGATCCCACCAGTTCTTTGCCACTGGTAAATGGTAGTTCTGGCACACGTTCCAGTGGATCACCTGTGCCACAGCATCATGTCTATGCTTGTAGTCAGTCTGTGCGATCTTTTTGCAGCAGATATTATTATTATTATTATTATTATTATTATTGTTGTTGTTGTTGTTGTTGTTGTTGTTGTTGTTGTTATTTAGATTTGTATGCCACCCTTCTCCAAAGAATATGCTGGACATGCTGCTGGAGTGGCCACTCCCTGATAAATTTGAAGTGGAGGAGAACCTGACAAGTTTGGACAATCTGACCCTGAGATAAAGACCAAGACTTGGAGAAAAAAATCTTGGTATGATTTGTGAAAAATGTGAGCCCAGGATGCCAAATTGCGTTGTATCTAAGGAGATTCAGATACTCAATAGTGGCATCTTGTGAGTTAAAGGCTTTGTTTGACAGCAAAACACAGAGATACTCATTATCAGTAATTGAAACAGGGAGGGGAGTAAAATAATAAAAGTGAAAGCTGAAAGTGCAAGAAAGAAAGAAAAATAAAAATATATATAAAGGAAAAAGGGAGGCACAGAAATAGCTTCCAATCCTCTTAACAACAGTTATAGGTACAATTATAAATTTGCCTTTCACTCTCTGCTTACAAAATAACTCTCTTCTTTCTATAATCTATTCAGGTCTAATCATCAAAACCATAAATCATATGTTCATTTTTTTCCTGTTTCACACAAGAAGTCTATAAGGATTTCCCTGTCAGCAATAAACATATTGTCTTTTCTCTGATCAAATAAGTCAATTTACCCATCTCAGCAAGATCCATCATCTTTATCAACCATTCCTCTATTGCCGATAGTGTTGAATCTTTCTATGTTTGTGCATAAAATAATCTTGCTACAGTTATCATATATAATACAAAGTTATATGGCATTTTTCCAACTATTTGTCTATCAGTCGCAAAAGGGGGAAAATATTCTTTTACGCAATCAACAAACATGATAAAGCCTTCCTTCTTCTTCACATTTTCAGCATAAATTTCAAGTGCCTTTATATATTCTAGACATTTTCTGGAGTAACAGAACAATTTACATAATTAGATTTTAAAAAATTATTTAAAATTAGAACATAACATGAATTTAAATTGTTTTAGCCACATATTTTGCCATTGTTCCACCTGTATATTATAATTTAGTTTTAGATAATGTTTTAGTTTTAGATAATGTTCAACTTCTTTTTTTATCCCTTTGTATCTATTTATATTGTATTTTTTATTATTGTTGGAAGCCGCCCTGAGTCCTTTGGGATTGGGCAGCATAGAAGTCAAATAAGTAAGTAAGTAAGTAAGTAAGTAAGTAAGTAAGTAAGTAAGTAAGTAAGTAAGTAAGTAAGTAAGTAAGTAAGTAAATAACCAAAATTTTATAGCCCATTTTATTATACACTCTTTCCCTTATATGTTGTATTTGAGCTTCCTGTTCCTGTGTAACAACATATCCTTTAATATTTAGGGAAACATGTTTTTTTAAGAAGCAGAAAGCAACCCCAACCTTACTTAATAGTCCACAGCAGATGTCAGCATTTAAGAGATAGAGAGATAGCTCTATTCATAGGCAAAGCAAATACTGCAGGCAGAATTCCATTCAAGACAAGATATTTTGAAACAAAGGCAGAAGGGTAGGATTGATTATTATGTTATACATTACATTTAGGGAAATGTAATATTCTGCCTTTTTAAATATTCTTCAAAATATTTCATTCTTCTAGAAGTGGGGGTGGCCTTCCCCAGTACTATCTTCCAAAAAGTTAGCCATTAATGTTTGTCTATTATTTTTCATTTATAAAACGTTTCTTGGGCTGAGAGCCATAAATGTGTTTTCAGACACAAACTAGGGTTGTATATGTTCTATACTGTATTCTCAGATGGCAAGCATAACATAATCCTTTTTAAAATCCATGTTACTTTTAATTTTATCAAACCACACATAGCCATGCCACCTAACCCTCAGCAACACCCACTCTCCCATGCAAACCAAGCAGGAAGCTACAACGTTCAATTCTAGAGCAGGTAATCCCAATTCTCTTCTTTTGTTTGCATATAATAATCTCCTGACACACAAATTGAGATACTTCTGCCACTGCTTAAATGGTATATCAGTTGTCAAAGCAGTTGTGGTCTGAAACAAAACCATCGCTATAGGGAAGACATTCATTCTTATCACATAAATTATCCCAGCAATGACAATTGTAATTTCTGCCAATCTTAACATTTTTAACTTCATTCTCGTTAACTTCATTCTCAACACAATTATTTTGAAGTAATATACCATTCATATTTGTCACAGCAATACCCAGACATTTCACTTAACTGGGGCGCCGTGGTCAATATCTTATAATGGACTGGAGGACAAAATCTGAGGGGTGAAAACAAAACAAAGCAAAAACACCCTCTATGTATCTACAACTGATGAATCCTGAATTCATCAATCCCAAATATGGTTAGATAATTTTCCAAAAGTTGTTAGATAACTTCATTTTCGTATGGGAAATTCAGTTACCCTGTTCTTTCCCCACTACACATTAGTCTTTGTGCATGCAGCTAAACCCACCCATCCTCCAATAAAACAGACCCGTAGGTGTAGATCTGAATTCTTTATTGAAAGAAGATATGGTGAAACAGGGGGAAATAGGGAAGCATACAATGAGAACCAAATACAAGATAGACAGTATTAAGTTATTGCTGAACAAAACAATGAATACAACCAATTTAAAACTAACCAGTGATGCTGTGTGTGAGGTGGGGGTTTGTCCTTGGATGACCATAAACCACAGATTAAGATGGACTCTTCCTTTTCCTTCTGCCTTCTGAAAATGCTAAAGGAAAAGGAATCTGACTTCCCAGCGGGAATTTGGTTGAGAGTGTGGGATGATGGGTAAATGGGTGAGATCAGCTTCAAATAATATACTTGGAGCACATTTGTTTCTCCAGCTACCAAATAGGGCTAGAGGGCAACAACATTATAGAAAAATCATATGTTAGGGCACGTTTGTCCCTCCAGCCACTAGATGGGGCTAGGGAGCAATAACAGGATATAAACTTATATGGTGTAGTATGACAGACCTTCACCCAATTATTCTACCCACAGCTTGTGGCCATTTGCTTACAATGCATCAGTTACTTTTCCCATATTTTTGCTGATACATATATGGAACCTTGACAATTATTACAGTTTTTGTAGACACCAGATCAAAGCAATGAACAGTGGATGAATTACATCTCAAAGATACTTGCCAAAAATGATTCTTTTTTTCTTTTTGCTTTTTTACATTTTCTTTTAAAATAGGTCATTTCCAATACCATTCAACAAGTTTTATTAATTAAAAATGCTGTATTTATGTAGCATAATTTTTCAGGATCCAATCTGGGCTGGTCACTGCAGCCAGAGGTTTAGCCTTCTGAGCTTTTGGGCTCATGCTGGAGTCCATCTTCATCTCTGTCTAACAGTCTGCTAGAGTAAAGTTGCCTGAGGATGGGCTCCAGCACTGAGTCTGTAAATTCAGAAGCTTAAACCTCTGGTCCAGTTGTGGGTTCCTCCTAGTTCAGATCACCGGTAGCGACCTGCTGGTGATGTCACTGAACTGCATCGACTGGTGCCAGTCTGTGGGTGCCACCATTATTTATGTGATTTTGGAAGTGATTTTTTTTTACTATTTTGAAGCATTTTCCTGTTCTGCTGGTTGTAAAAGGGACCTCCCGCCCACCCAACCCGCATCTATAATGACCTCTATTCCTTTGTCCAAAGCACAGATGATCAGCTCCTTAGCTGTGTTTTGACTGATTCTAGCTGCGGAGCATGCACAGATGTAAAATTGCATGAGTGGACGTGCGCATGTGCACAAACAGAGTGAGCGTGTCATGCCCAAAATATCACAATGCGAACCAGCAGTGAAGATAAGTGGAAGCCACCCTTCCTCTGGTCCTGGTGACTGATGCAGATTATTTATTTATTTATTTATTGGATTTGTATGCCGCCCCTCTCCGCAGACTCGGGGCAGCTCTCAACAATGATAAAAAACAACATGTAACAATCTAATTTAATAAAACAACTAAAAACCCTTATTATAAAAACCAAACATACCCACAAACATGCCATACATAACTTGTAATGGCCTAGGGGAAGGAATATCCTAACTCCCCCATGCCTGGCGACAAAGGTGGGTCTTGAGTAATTTGCGAAAGGCAAGGAGGGTGGGGGCAATTCTGATCTCTGGGGGGAGTTGGTTCCAGAGGGTCAGGGCCGCCACAGAGAAGGCTCTTCCCCTGGGGCCCGCCAAACGACATTGTTTGGTCGACGGGACTTGGAGAAGGCCAACTCTGTGGGACCTTATCGGCCGCTGGGATTCGTGCGGTAGAAGGCGGTTCCGGATGTATTCTAGCCCAATGCCATGTAGTGCTTTAAAGGTCATTACCAACACTTTGAATTGTGACCAGAAACCGGAAAGATTAGTTCCTGCAACATTATCCTGGGACACTTATATAATTTTTTTGGCTGGATTTGCATTGTAATGTGAAGATATAAGAAAAACTAGAAACTCTTTACAGTGACAATGATGTTATTTAGCTTAGTAGTCACTTTGGCTGTACATTACTGGCATAAAAGAGATTCATAAGCTAAATTTTCATGGATGGAATGGCTATAAGATGTACATTCTATTTTAGAGATCTAAAACCACAAGCTTCACAAATTAGACCTTCATGGAAGTCAATGAAAATGAGATCATTTCCTCCCTTAAATCAGGGTTGAATCTAGTGAGACCTTTTGATGAAAGTAGGTGTGTAAGGTGGGGGAGGAAATATTCCCATTGTTTACACTTTATGAATCACATGCAGGTGTCAGAATGTATCTGAGCAAAGGACAAGCTGTTTCCCCAGCTGATTTTTTTTAAAAAAATCAATATTAGATTCAGACTCACAGAAAAAAAGGACTCTTTGGGAGATTCGGGGCAGTGGTTACCCTTGGATATGAAAGCCGATAGGTATGCTGCCTCTCCATTCATCCATACAATATAATACTTTTCTATTGCCATTAAAAGGCTTACTCTGTACGATATCATGCATTTCATAATATTTCCATCTAAATGCAGATTTCTGTGTTCCTTGTGTACCATCCAGTCAGGTTTTCCATAAAAATACCAGCAGGAGACAACATTGAAATTCATTTTGCACATTAACAAAATCTCTCTAAGGTTCTTTCTTTTATTTGTTTTATCAACTCAAGCAATAACCAGGAAAATTAGAGTTCTAGTAATGATAGGAAAGCTATTCATGATTTTATCAGGGTTGTCTCCTTTCCCCCCGCCTCTCAGACAATATACAGGCTCTTAAGGGCCAGTAATTTTACAATGCTCCATTAAAAAATGAAATAAGTTCCTCTGTATCACTTAACCCAAGTCCTGCAGTAATAGATGGAGCCCAAAGAAAAATGCACTTTGTGTAACGTGGAACATGAATGCCTTCCCTTCCGGTATTCATGCTACATTTATTATAGGTCTTAGGGGAATTTGTTGCTCTTGAAAGCATTGTTGTAAATGTCATAATATTTTCTACCACCTCTGTTTGGAGCATGCAGGTGAAAACAGGTGTAGAAGAAAAAAACAAAGCAGTCTTTCAAAACAGTTTCATCGCACTGTTTGGAACCCTCAAACCAAACCAGCCTATTTGCTTCATATTTCCTCATAGTAAGTCCTGTGCTCAGTGAAACCTATTCTCTAGTCAGTCTGGAGCTCATCTGGACCCTCTTTGTTACAGTGCTAAGGCCACCTATTATGAGGACATGTGCTTGTAATGGTATCTCCATTTTCATACCAGCCTGTATCCATACCAGCCTGTATCCATACCAGCCTGTCTGTTGTGGTCTGCCATTGGCCTGTGCAACTGGCACCAGATTCAGACAGCAAGGAGGCTGGTGTAATGATTCATCAGGTTAATGGAAGACCAGGATGCTTCAATAGAGGCCTTCAGCTCTTCTGCATTGTTCGGTCCTATGTCTCTCATCTTTCTCTTCGCAATGCCACATAGATTCTCTGTGGGGTTCAGGTCAGGCGAGTTTATTATTTATTTATTTATTACTTAGATTTGTATGCCGCCCCTCTCCGAAGACTCGGGGCGGCTCACAACATGTAAAAACAAATCATAAGCAATCAGACAAATTTAAAATATTTAAATATTTAAAAAACCCCATATGCTAACAGTCACACACACAGACATACCATGCATAAATTAAACGTGCCCAGGGGGAGATGTTTCAGTTCCCCCATGCCTGACGGCAAAGGTGGGTTTTAAGGAGTTTACGGAAGGCAGGAAGAGTAGGGGCAGTTCTAATCTCCGGGGGGAGTTGGTTCCAGAGGGCCGGGGCCGCCACAGAGAAGGCTCTTCCCCTGGGGCCCGCCAACCGACATTGTTTAGTTGACGGGACCCGGAGAAGGCCCACTCTGTGGGACCTAATCGGTCGCTGGGATTCGTGCGGCAGGAGGCGGTCTCGGAGATATTCTGGTCCGATGCCATGAAGGGCTTTAAAGGTCATAACCAACACTTTGAATTGTGACCGGAAATTGATCGGCAACCAATGCAGACTGCGGAGTGATGGTGAAACATGGGCATACCTAGGTAGGCCCATGACTGCTCTCGCAGCTGCATTTTGCACGATCTGAAGTTTCCGAACACTTTTCAAAGGTAGCCCCATGTAGAGAGCATTACAGTAGTCGAACCTCGAGGTGATGAGGGCATGAGTGACTGTGAGCAATGAGTCCCGGTCCAGATAGGGCCGCAACTGGTGCACCAGGCGAACCTGGGCAAACGCCCCCCTCGCCACAGCTGAAAGATGTTGTTCTAATGTGAGCTGTGGATCGAGGAGGACGCCCAAGTTGCGGACCCTCTCTGAGGGGGTCAATAATTCCCCCCCCAGGGTGATGGACGGACAGATGGGATTGTCCTTGGGAGGCAGAACCCACAGCCACTCCGTCTTATCCGGGTTGAGCTTGAGTCTGTTGACACCCATCCAGGCCCCAACAGCCTCCAGGCACCGGCACATCACTTCCACCGCTTCGTTGACTGGGCATGGGGTGGAGATGTAAAGCTGGGTATCATCCGCATATTGATGATACCTCACCCCATGTCCTTGGATGATCTCGCCCAGCGGTTTCATGTAGATGTTGAATAGCAGGGGGGAGAGGACCGACCCCTGAGGCACCCCACAAGGGAGAAACCTAGGAGTCGACCTCTGGCCCCCCACTAACACCGACTGCGACCGGCCAGAGAGGTAGGAGGAGAACCACTGAAGGACAGTGCCTCCCACTCCCAACCCCTCCAGCCGGTGCAGAAGGATACCATGGTCGATGGTATCGAAAGCCGCTGAGAGGTCAAGGAGCACCAGGACAGAGGATAAACCCCTGTCCCGGGCCCGCCAGAGATCATCCATCAACGCGACCAAAGCGGTTTCCGTGCTGTAACCGGCCCTGAAACCCGACTGCTGGGGACCTAGATAATCGGCTTCTTCCAAGGACCGCTGGAGCTGGAGTGCCACCACCTTCTCGACAACCTTCCCCATAAAGGGAAGGTTGGAGACTGGACGATAGTTGTTAAGTACGGCTGGGTCCAGGGAGGGCTTCTTGAGGAGGGGGCGCACAAGCGCTTCTTTATAGAGTGATGGAAAAACTCCCCTCCCCAAGGAAGCGTTGGTAATCTCCTGGGCCCAGCTCCGTGTCACCTCCCTGCTGGCCGAAACCAACCAGGAGGGACACGGATCCAGTAAACAGGTGGCGGAACTCACAGCTCCAATGGCCTTGTCCACTTCATCAGGTGTCACCAGATCAAACTCTTCCCAGACAGGTGGACAAGTACGTGCCCCAGTCACCTCGACTGACTCGTTGTCAGTCGACTCTGTTTTACAATTGGAGTCGAGGTCGCCCCGAATCCGAGCGACTTTATCAGCGAAAAACGTGTTAAAGTCCTCGGCACTACTCTGCAAGGGCTCCCCAACTCCCCCCTGATTAAGAAGGGAGCGGGTCACCCTAAACAGAGCGGCCGGGCGGGATTCCGCTGATGCAATCAAGGCGGCATGGTACGCGCATCTTGCCGCCTTGAGCGCCACTTTGTAAGTCTTAATAAAAGCTCTTACAAGTGTTCGATCAGATTCAGACCTACTCTTCCTCCATCGCTTCTCTAGACGTCTCTTCTGGCGTTTCAACTCCCGGAGCTCCTCGTTGAACCATGGAGCTCTACGGGATCTAGCGCCACGGAGAGGTCGCAAAGGCGCAATCCGGTCAAGAGCCTCTGCTGCAGCCTCGTTCCAGGCTTTCGCAAGAGACTCTGCCGAACTGTGGACAAGTGCCTCTGGAATAACCCCAAGCGCCGTCTGAAAGCCCTCTGGGTCCATCAGGCGTCTGGGGCGGAACATCTTAATTGGTTCCGCCTCCCTGCGGGGAAGGATTGGAGCCAGGAAGTCAAGCCGTAGTAGAAAATGGTCTGACCATGACAAAGGCACTGCTTCTAAGCCCCTTAGTCTCAGACCATTACTCAATTGCTCGGAAAGGAATACCATGTCGGGTGCGTGCCCCCCTTCATGAGTCGGACCCTGTACTACTTGAGTCAGGTCCATGGCTGTCATGGTGGCCATGAACTCCTGTGCCAGCCCAGAGGTTTCGCCGAGTGACGGCAGGTTGAAGTCCCCCAAGACAATAAGTCTTGGGAACTCCACCGCCAACCCGGCTACCTCCTCGAGTTTGCTGGCCAATCAAGCAGAGTAATCCAACGGTCATTGAAGCAGGTTTTGGTGCTTTGAGCAGTGTGGGCAGGAGCCAAGTCCTGCTGGAAAATTTAAATCACCATCCCCATAAAGCTCATAGGCAGATGGAATATGGAGTGCTCCAAAATCTCCTGGTAGGTGGCTGTGTTGACCTTGGACTTAATGAAGCACAGTGGACCAACACCAGCAGATGACATGGCTCTCCAAATCAACACAGACTGTGGAAATGTTACACTGGACCTCAAGCATCTTGCAGTGTGTGCCTCTCCATTCTTCCTCCATACTCTGGGTCCTTGGTTTCCAAATGAGATGCAAAAGTTTCCACAGTCTGTGTTGATATGGGATATAGGAATAACAAATGAACTGTTCCACTGCCCAAAATAGAAGGGTCTTAGAAAATGTTAGGGCAAGGGAATAGCTTAAAATGGCTAGTGGGAACTGACTTGTTCCCATCCTCTGACCACATCATCAAACAGCATCACTACATCACTATGTATCCATAGTCAAAATTGTATTGAAAGAAGAGGAAAAACGATGTCATGAGTTGCAGTGTCATTTTTCATTAAGTCAACATCTTCTCTCCTCACCCCCCTTTTAATGTTTCTTTCTCACAGAAGCATCTATAGCTTGGGGAAAAAAACATTTTTTTAGCACCCACAGCTTTCCCAGCAAGTTTAATTGCTGCTTAATGAAACTGGATCTAAGAAGTGAGATTCAGAGGCAAGGTAGGTTGCTTTGAGGGTTTGCCTATCAATCATAAGTTGTCTATTTGTGATATGAACAAAACTGGCTTCTGGGCTTTCTCAAGACTGAGACAGTTATGCCATGGATGGAAATGGAGATAGATACATGCAAAATGTATGAACCATCTGCATTTCTGAAGAAAGCAGTGGCTAATCTATAGGTGACAAAAACTGAGTTTGACTTTTTCACATTCAAAATTACTTTGCTCTGGGGGAGAGAACATTAAAAAAAACCCAACCTAAACCTTTGTTGATGAATTTAAAATCACAATGAGGTATCAGCAACCTTTATACATTATTAACATTATATATTAAGGATATATTATTATATATTAATATTATATATTATGTGTTAGCTTCATTCCAAATATGTATACTATACCAGTTCTATCCAAAAGGGGTAATGAAATTGATTTTATAATTATTTTATTAGTTTTATGTATTTTGAGTGTTTGCTTTTTGTGAAAATATATGGCAACCAAAATCATATCTCCCTCTTAAATTAATGCAGGGATGATTACTCACTGTAATCTCTATTCAGTATAAGATAGTGAATTTCAGACTCCAGGCTGGGATGGGAAAGCATGTTATATACACAATTAAACCAAAGAAAGAGACAAGCACTGATTCCATTATAAAAGAAAAATAGATTTGGCATAGTCTATTTACATTGCATATAACCATAGTCACTTGATTTATATACCACATTTCCCACAAATACACTATGCTTAAGCCACTTCACAGAAAAGTGCCAGTTTAAATTCAATAATAAAATAATATAGAATAAATATTGTGATATTCTCACCTGACCCTTTAATAATGAGCAATTCTTGTATCATATAAGGAAGTTTAAATAAGAATTAAATAAAGGAAACATTCTATATCAATAACAGTGACATGAGCTTTACACTAAGCAATCAACTCAGCCATTTTTATTAGGGCATCTGCTTAATAATAGAACACTTAACACACATCAAGTTACCAGTGGAAAATAAAAACAACAAAAATAAATTACCCACAGCAACAACTACTGCCAAAGCTAGACTAAGGAGACTACAGTCCTATTTTTAGAACTGTGCAAAGCATGCAGGTGTGTACAAACAAGTCGTCTCTCTTTGAATCATTAAAATAGCCACATCTTTTGCAATGTTCAGTTATTTGGGAGCTGTTCCTCCATGTCTATCCATGTTTTTTGACTCCCGGACTTTAAGTAAGTAATCACAAAATAATTCATAAAATTCATAATATTTTCTTTTAGCCAAAGAAAATTTCTGATCCAGGAAAAGATAGTCTTCTGGAAGAACAGGGGCAAAATGCAATTTTTTAAATTAATTGCATTTTTTTAAAAAATATTTTAAAAAAAGATAGCAGTGCCCATGGACTGGCACTAACCAATCCAGTTTGGTGACATCATCATGATTACCATTCGGGCGAACATACCCACCTACCAGCTACCCACCTATCTACATACATACATACATACATATATACATACATACACACACACCAGTATACACACACACACACACACTTTTCAAAAGAAGATAAAAGTTAAAACAAACTGATAGAATGTAATCAAGAAAAATGAAAAAGAAACAAATCAAAGAAAAAACAAAAAGTACAAGAAAAAAAGGTTAAAATTAGAAAAGAATGAAAGAAAATATATGTAAGTGGTTTCTGCTATTCTTCATATATACTGTAGGTACAAATATATTTGGACCTCTCTCAACATGATATTCCTCTTCTTTCCACAATCTATTGTGTCTAATTATCAAAACTGTTAAGTCATAAGTTCATATTTTTCAATTTTGCTCAAGTCCATAAGAATTTTCCAATCAGCAATAAATGTAGATAATGTCTGTTTTCTAATAAAAGAAGTTAATTTATCAATTTAAGCAAAATTTCTCTATTTAAGCAAAATCTGTTCACCAACCATCCACTCTTGGTTTTCTCTATCAGCAAAATATCAACAATTTTTAGAATTGTAAGCCATCCAAAATCACTCGGTTGAGTTGGGGGAGAGGAGAGAAGGTGAGAGGGGGGGGAAACAGAGAGAGATAGAAGGAAGGAAGGAGGGAGGGAAGAAAGAAAGAAAGAAAGAAAGAAAGAAAGAAAGAAAGAAAGAAAGAAAGAAAGAAAGATCAAGAGATGTCATTTTGGAATTGAGATTCTGTAAAACTTTCATTGCATGTTTGTTGATAATTTTAGGTTACATTTTGTAGTAAATGCTGAATTGAAGTAAATGCAAATTAGCAACTAATTTTACCTAAATATGTTTTCTCACATTAAAGAAAAACTCTTAGGCTGTGTTGAAAATAAGGCTCGAGGGGGATAAGGTAGCATTTCTTCCTCCTCCTCTTCTTCTTCTTCTTCTTCTTCTTCTTCTTCTTCTTCTTCTTCTTCTTCTTCTTCTTCTTTTTTCTTCTTCTTCTTCTTCTTCATCTTCGTCTTCCTCTTTATCTTCATCTTCGTCTTTAGTGTTTGTCTTCGTCTTCTTCAACCATTTTATTCAGTTGATTTGGAAGGAATTATATAAAATAATTCAAAGTGGAAAATAATGTAGATAAAATTGTTCTGACTTGTACGTATATTGATTTTTTTTATGTGGACTTTATTTAAAATGTCTTGCCTCTTAACACATTCTTTTAAATTTCATTCCATGTCTTAACATAATTATTTTGAAATAAGACAGTATTTATGTTTGTCATAGTAATATTCATGTATTTTACTTTTTTCAGCATTTCTTCATCAGTTCTCTGATCGATATTCATTTTTTGTTAACATCTTCATCTTCTTAAAGCCTGCTACAATTCCAGTGTTTTCATTTTTCCATTAATGTTTCTACTCCCTCTAGTGGATCTTCCAAAATGCTTAATCAGAACTTTTGCAAAATCCCCTTAACTTATAAGTTTATTTTGTAATCTTAAACCTCACAATTTCATCATGTTTTATGTCTCTATTCAGTACCACAAGAAGTAAAATGTAAAAGATTGGAAACAGAGGGAATCCTTGTCTTGTCCCTTTTTGAATCTCACAGGGTTTTGTTTGTTCTCTGTTAACAAGTATTTATGCTTTCTGTGAAATATAAATCGATCTTACCCATTTAATTGAATTATCTCCAAGGTTCATATGTTCCAGAACGCTAAATAAGAAAATCCAATTCAAATTGCCAAAGACCACCTCTGCATCTAAAAAGATCAATGTAGCTTGTTTTTCATTGTGTTGCTCCAAATACTCCTATACTGCTGTGACAAAACATTTGTTTTCAGCTTGAAATGAATACATTTGTAGATCGTGACTGATGAAAATTAATACAACTCTGCTCCACAAATACATATTAATGCAACTTGCACATGTCCCGAGATATTTCCTGCAGTCTGTGTTTATTTTTTCCTTTATTTACTGTCACTAATCTAACAGCAGGAAAGAAGAAATGAAATGTTCCATGCTTCTCTGTACTTTTAATGCTGTCGCCTGAATCCTCAAATCAATGCTAGCAGTGACTAGGTCCAAACTTTTAATTATTTTGACAGGATGTTTTATACATGGCAGAGGACCAGATAATAGACGTTTAATGTCAGCCAGAACCAAGAAATTTTTCAGAAATAATAATACTAATTATTTTGGTCTAGTGGCTAAGGTACCTGTTCAAAAAATGGGAAACTGTTCTAGTTTGAAAGCCAGCTATGTGGCCATCATTTCATCTTTTTCTATTTTAAACTCTATGCTTTCCTGGGGGTACTGTTGTGGGGAGTTAATAGAATAATTCACTCCCTCTGCGAGATTCTCAAGTTTTTTGTAAGTTCTTTGGCTAATTTATATTTTGATGCCGCTGGCAACAATACAACTGGATGAAAAGGTATGTCAGGCTTGTGTATTTGGGGAAATCCATAGACACCTGAGAAGATTGGTCTATTGCTTTTTGTCTGCCACTCATCTTCTTTTGTGATTTTATCTTTTCTTAGTTAAGCTGTTAAGGGCTTTCTTGATCAGGTTTCTGATCAAGTCCAGTCCAGTTTCTGCATTGGGTTGATAGTTACAAGGATATAGTGTAGAATAACAGTAGCACTTAGACTTCTATACCACCCCATAGTTCTTTACAGCACCTTCTGGAAGGTTTACAATGTCAGCATATTGTCCCAACTATCTGGGTCCTCATTCCACCAACCTCGGAAAGAAGGAAGGCCAAATCAACCTTGAGCCCATCAGGATTGAACTCCAGGCTGTGGTCAGAGATTACCTGCAATACTGTATTCTAACCAATGGAGTCAGGAGGGTTCCATTGTCCCCAGTAATTCTTTGGGGGTTTTGTATATATTTTGTTTTGTCCCTGATATCCATCTTTTAGCCTTTCTCTGCTGAGAGAATGATGATAGTTCGGTTCTTCTTTCTGTCCTCTGCTATGAATTTTACTGATTTTGCAGTATGATTGTCTGCCTTATGTCTTCTTGAGTCTCTGTGGCAAGTCCTGTGGTTTTAAATGTTGTTTCTAAAGTTGCAGAGAATTCTAAAGCATTATCTATGTTATAGTCTAGGCTTTTATGGAGAATATTGTGTTCTGTGGTGGATAGTGAGTGACTTGACATGTTAAATACCCTTTTTGGGATACCTCTTTGCTTCTGAGATTGATCTTTGAACAGTTGGGTTTGGTGTTGTATTTTCCTTTTTTCAGCTTGTATCAGAGATGTAAAAAGAGAAAATAGCAATTTCTGTTCATGTTCCAATTGTATTGGAGCTTGAATAATCTAATGTTTACCTTTCTTTCTATGTTAAATAGAGTTTAGGTCCCTCATAATATTGGATTTATGAAAATAATGCTAAGGAGTTGTAAAAATTACTTTCAATTAAGTAATCAAGCTGAATTGGAATGTTGTATAATACAGATTTCCCAGAAGCTATTTAGAGGAAATTGATAAATGCCACACATAATATTTTAAAGCACAGAAAGATTAAATGACAAACATAGCACCAAGTAATCAGAAATGCTAAAACTGAAGTTTCTCTAAATATAAGATATGTAAATATAGGAATTATGACTATAGCATAGCAAAAATAATACAACAGAACCTCTGGTCATGATCATCATTTCTTCCATAGTTTTGGTCACAACCTAAAATTAATGCAGCAGCCACATATGGGTTACTGTTATTTGTAAACAAACAACAGGAAATTTGGTGCTCTACCTAAAAAAAATGGTGCGGAAGGGGAAATTAGCCATAGTCATGTTTGATTGCCATCCAAGTATATGTTTGTGACTAGTGATGGGCGAACCCAACGATTGTGACCAAATTCAAAGATCTTGTGAATTTTTTGGTGGGAACCTGATTTGATTATTGGCAGAAGTGTTTATCACCAGAAGTTCTATTGTAATAGGAATTTATTTTATTTGAGTTTAGTAATCCTTTTTTCAAAATTAGACATGTTAGTGCTAGCGCAGCAATGAAAATCAGATATATTAAATAAGACACACATACACACGTGTGTGTGTTTGTTGTAGAAAGCAATTATTCTATTTATATATATGATAACCCAGAAAACAAAGAGATCACACAGTAAGCTCTAAAGCCACTAAATAATTATAATAGAATAATAAGAGAATAAAAAAGAATACATATAAAAATAGTATATTTTTAAAAGCAATAGAACTCCAATATGGAGTTGATTAATTTCTACTTGACTTTTTTTTAAATCAGATTTATATTATCTGATTAGTAAGATAGTTATAAAAGCAAAAATGTCTGACTCTGGAAAACAATCTAAACATCTCATTAACCAAATAAGAACCTTGAAAAGAATGTCATCATATAGGTCTATTATTAAATAAAAATGACAAAAATATTCCCTGTTATATTGGCCAGTAGGCTAAACAAGTTTATAAGTAATTATAATTCCCCAATCAGTCTGCGTTTGTTCTGAAAAGAAATATAGCCAATTCAATTAGAAAACTACTTAACATAATACACTATGCTAAGCACACTAAAATTCTACTAGCCTTACTGTCTTCTGATGTCTTCAGAGCATATGATCGAGTGGAATGCAAATTTCTTAAAAGTTGGTTACTGGAAATGGGATTAGGACATAATTTTATTGCTATAATCAATCAATTATATTCACCACTGCAAGCAGTAATTAGCATCAATGAAAAAGAGATAGGACTATTTCACGTAAACAAAGGATGCCCACTTCCCTGTACTGCATTTTGTTTTAATCTTATTAAAGAAGTATTAAAACAAAATATTGCTAGGGGAAAAAAATCAAAATCTTAAAATAAAACAAAATAGTATTATTCATTAATTATCTTTCCTTCAAAAATCCCATTAGGAATATCAGTCAATCACATACATTATTGAATAAATTTAATATATCAGAAGAGAGCTAGTTTGGTGTAGTAACTAAGACACAAGGCTAGAGACTGTGAGTTCTACTCCTCACAGGAAGGAGAAGGAAATCAGTTGAGTGACTTTGGGTCAGTCACTGTATATCAGCCCTGATGAGATTGCAAGGGCACTTCCAAAAATCTTGCCAAGAAAACTGCAGGGACATGTCTAGACAATCACTGGGATTGTAACAAGATTAGAAATATTTTTTGTTAAAGTGTCGCCAAAACCATTTAAAGAATCACCCATGCCACCAGATTTGGGCTGCCAGAATTTGGATAACCAAATGAAAGCAAAATATTGTGGCCATTTAATTGTCACAATGAACAATTGGGCTGGTACATTTTAGGGACTGCCACAGCTCACAAACAAAATGAGCTATATCACTGGAAAGTAGATTCCCAGAAGAACAATGCTTGATAGAAGGTCATTGGCAGTTCTATGTTAGCAAAAACTTCAGAAGAAAAGGATTTAGGGGTAGTGATTTCTGACAGTCTCAAAATGGGTGAACAGTGCAGTCAGGCGGTAGGGAAAGCAAGTAGGATGCTTGGCTGCATAGCTAGAGGTATAACAAGCAGGAAGAGGGAGATTGTGATCCCCTTATATAGAACGCTGGTGAGACCACATTTGGAATACTGTGTTCAGTTCTGGTGACCTCACGTACAAAAAGATATTGACAAAATTGAACGGGTCCAAAGACGGACTACAAGAATGGTGGAAGGTCCTAAGCATAAAACGTATCAGAAAAGACTTAATGAACTCAATCTGTATAGTCTGGAGGACAGAAGGAAAAGGGGGGACATGATCGAAACATTTAAATATGTTAAAGGGTTAAATAAGGTCCAGGAGAGAAGTGTTTTTAATAGGAAAGTGAACACAAGAACAAGGGGACACAATCTGAAATTAGTTGGGGGAAAGATCAAAAGCAACATGAGAAAATATTATTTTACTGAAAGAGTAGTAGATCCTTGGAACAAACTTCCAGCAGATGTGGTAGATAAATCCACAGTAACTGAATTTAAACATGCCTGGGATAAACATATATCCATACTAAGATAAAATACAGAAAATAGTATAAGGCCAGACTAGATGGACCATGAGGTCTTTTTCTGTCGTCAGACTTCTATGTTTCTATGTTTCTATGTCATAGAAGAGAGGGTACACTAAATATGGTTCACTGAAGAAGGGAATGGCGGTCTACTCTAATATTCAAGTATTTCAGTATAAGATGGATCACAATAACACTAAAAGATCCTAAAAATTTGAAGGTATTCTATAAGCTACTGTAGAACAGAATTTTACAAGTAGCACTGGTCCTTATTATATGGCTAGATTGAAGCTTAAAAGATCACTTGCTGCTGAAGTGACTAGAGGCAAAAAGAAAATTCAGTGCTACAAAGATATGTCTATCAGAATCATGAGCCAAAGCAAATTTCATGTTCTTAAAACAGAAATGTCAAGACTGAACATTGACATTCTTGGAATTAATGAACTGAAATGGGATGGGATAGGTCACTTCATATTAGAAAGCATCAAATGTATGACAGACAGAAAACAAATATTGAAGAAATAAAGAAGGCAACCTCATTAGCAAAAGGACGTCAGAGTTGTTACTGGATTACAACTTAAAAAAATTAATCAAATGATCTCAATTCAAATCCAAGGCAAGTCAATCAATGTTACATGATTCAAGATTATGGTGCATCCAGAAAGGCAAAGGAAGTGGAGTTCAACTTGCAACACCCTGTTAGCACAACCTACACACAAAAATATCACATCAGATTTCTTATAGGAGTCTGCAATGCTGAAGCCAGAAGTAAAATCACAATTGAAACAGAGTACAGTAGTAGGAATATATAAAATAAAGCAAAAACAAAGACAACCCCCCCCCCACAACCTCAAAACCTTAATATTCTTAATCATCCAGGTCATGGTTGTCTAAAAGGTGCTGTATTTTTTTTCTTCCAAAAGACAAGTGGACTATTTTTTGCAGAAGAGACAGAGTAGCGACACGGACACAAGAGCTGGATTTAAAACTGGGTCATTTTTATTAAAATAAATTTGCATAATTTATTTAATTAAATTAGAATAATTAACATAACTAACTATGACCCAAACAATGGACCTGCAGGGTCAAACAATTGCTTCCGGGGCGGAAAATGACGTAAAATAAACTTCTGGGGCAACGTATGGGCGTAACTCCATGCTAGTCCAGGTGAGGGACCCCTCCCTCACCTGAGACCCTGCCACGCACTTGCATGTGGGAGGTCCTGCCGGCTAACCCCTAACAGGGGACTTAAATGTGCGGGACCCAAAGACAGGTTCCCCCCAACTGCTCAGGTCGTCAAAACCACAAGCTTGGATAGAACCTGTCAATCATCCCCAAAGATGCCCAACGGAGAACATGCAGTTGCTAAACCACCACCCAATTTTCCGCCCCTAACCTGCCTACCCAAATGACCAAAGGTAAGCCAATTAACCTAACAGGTGCAAGCACCCCCTAACCGCTTATCCTTCTCCACAGTGTGGAATAGGTGAAAAAACGGTCCGGCTAAAAGGCCAGACCGCCAAAAATTCCTATTCGGCCCCCTAGGGTGACCCATAATAGAACACTGAAAAATAGGGAGGGCGGGCGGGTGTCTGCTCATGACGATGTCCGGGCAAAAAGGCTGAGCCGGGGTCTGCACGCCCTTTTATAGGGCTGGCAGGCCCCGCCCGGACACGTCATCGATCAGGCCATTCTGGCCTGATCGTCGGCCGAAGTCTTGCGATCTCGCGAGACTTTGGCCGAAAACAACATGGCCGAAAACAACACGCCATGTGTCCCAGTGTCTGCCCGAGCCCTCCTGCAAAAGGCACCGGTGGGTAAGTCCGCCGGCGCTATTTTCCTTGAGGAAGATTTTTTTCTTGAAGAACGCATTTCACTTCTTATCCAAGAAGCTTCATCAATCCATTGATCCCAAACAGAGTTGGTCATTAATGAATGATTAAAAATTTTGATAGGAATTTAAATAATAGTTTTCATCTGTTGAGCAGGCACGGTGGCCTTCATTGCTATATTTCGTAAGATGGAACATTACTGGATTGAAAGAATAAGATACTGTGTGTGTGTGTGTGTGTGTGTGTGTGTGTGTGTTTGCATAAGGAAGATTCATTTTCTTTTGTTTTATGTAAAATACATTTAGGAAATGAATCTTTCCTAAATGTGAATTCTTCACAGCATAAAAGGTAAAGGTAAAAGTAAAGGTTTCCCTGACAGTCATATCTGATTCTAGGAGGATGGTGCTTGGCCAAGGGAGTCAACATTGTCCGAAGACAATTTCCATGGCCAGAATAGCTACATGCCAAAGTTGCATGGAGCATTTTTGCATTCTCACAGTATTAGTAGTACCTATTTATTGACTCACATTTGCATGCCTTCAAATTTCTAGGTGGGCAAGAGCTGGGACAAGTAATGGGAGCTCACCCTCTTTCACCAAGCTTGGGTCTTGAACCTGGACAGTCAACTCTCCAATTGACAAGCTCAGCATCTTTAATTACTGAGCCATCATACCCCACAGTTCAAGGCATGATTGTTTTACAAAAATCATGAAGGAGCAATGCAAGTGATGGAAGAGACACTTTGCTTCAATTGAGATTGAGTGAAACACCCCTTTCAAACTTGCTTTGCAAAGCAATGTGATCCACTCATGTTGAAGAGCTATGCAAAGTGGCTGTCTGGCTTTGTTTTGCTGGCTTTAGCTACCTATTCTGGCACTTGCACTGAAACATGTGCACACACAATTCACGACCAGAGGCCTCTTTCAGTTACTGAATCTTCCAATCAAGCATACAGAACACCTTAGTAAAGCTGATCAAGTAATTGGCTGGCCAAAGTCTCTAACTCAAAAATATGGATTCAGCCTGACAGTAATCACTTATCCAAGCTGCCTTATGCAGACCTTGTATAGATTTCCCAATGCAAATGATGTGTCTATGAAGATTTCATACAAATCTTTACAGAAATAGAAATTTCCAATCTTTCCCCAAATAGAAAACCATTCAGAAGATTCTACTATATTTCCAAGTGTATATGATGTGTATGAAGTTGTTTGTTTGTATGTTTATAGCAGTGCTCATAGATTTTGTATTGGCCTCCATGAATGCTTACATATAGAATAGAATAGAATAAAACAGAATAGAATAGAATAGAATTCTTTATTGGCCAAGTGTGATTGCACACACAAGGAATTTGTCTTTGGTGCATATGCTCTCTGTGTACATAAAAGAAAAAGATACATTTCTCAAGAATCATGAGGTACAACACTTAATGGTTGTCATGCGGTCAAATAAGCAATGAAGAAACAATCAATAATAATAAAAATCTTAGGATACAAGCAACAAGTTACAGTCATATAGTCCTAAGTGGGAGGAAAAGGATGATAGGAATGATGAGAAAAAACTAATAGAAATAGAAGTGAAGACTTAGTAAAAAGTTGACAGTGTTGAGGGAATTATTTGTTTAGTAGAGTGATGGCATTTGGGGGAAAAACTATTCTTGTGTCTAGTTGTCTTGGTGTGAAGTGCTCTGTAATGATGGTTTGAGGGTAGGATTTGAAACAATTTGTGTCCAGGATGTGATGGGTCAGTAAATATTTTCACTGCCCTCTTTTTGACTCGTGCAGTATATAGGTCCTCAATGGAAGGCAGGTTGGCAGCAATGTTTTTTTCTGCAGTTCTGATTATTCTGTGAAGTCTTTGTCGGTCTTGTTGGGTTGCAGAACCAAACCAGACAGTTATAGAGGTGCAGATGACAGACTCAATGATTCCTCTGTAGAACTGTATCAGCAGCTCCTTGGGCAGTTTGAGCTTCCTGAGTTGGCACAGAAAGAACATTCTTTGTTGTGCTTTTTTGATGATTTTTTGATGTTAGGTGACCATTTTAGGTCTTGAGATATGATAGAACCTAGAAATTTGAAGGTCTCTACTGTTGATACTGTGTTGTCTAGTATTGTGAGAGGTAGAAGGATGGAAGGGTTTTTCCTAAAGTCTACCACCATTTCTACAGTTTTGAGTGTGTTCATATTGGATGTTCTGTAATTGAAAAATGACTTTGATCCAATCTACAGTTTTCTTTACTGTGTTAGACCAGAATGAAAGTGTTTTACTCATTGATACCCAAATATATCCAGTAGCTTTTAAAGTTAGAAAAGCCAGCCTCTATTTGTTAACTATAAGTCAACCCAAGAATTTAATTTATTGGATTCTTTATTGTTTCTCAAGGCAGCTTCTTTCACACCTTCTTCCTACTTTCCCCACAACAACCCTGTGTGATAAGTTGGGCTGATCTAAAGAAACTGGATACAGCTGGTTTTCATGGCCTGGTGCCTTAACCACTAAACCAAACAGATTGACATTTGTCAAGATTTCAAAAGATTCAAACATTGGATCTTTAAATGAAACCAGTGGAGGCAATAATCAAAACAATTCCCTTTCCACATTAATTTTGTCATGCCTCCATCAGAGTCTGACTCTGCGATGGAAGATGAGCTGGAACAAGAACTGGCAGTTCCGATAGCCTTGGAGGAAACTGGACATGGATAGAGTCAGTCTAGGTAAGGCTGTTCAGAATTAGCAAGGCCTGCAGGCAAGGAGGAATAGAGCTCAGCCGAGGAGCATTAACTACACCCTTCTAATGCTAGGGTTTGGAGAGTTCAGAGGAGGCAGGATCAGCACAGACAGAGAAGGCTAATCAGGAGAAGAGTGCTCCACCCAGCTTCATTAGGCACACCCAGAGAATGAGACTTAAGGAGATGCTATGAGTGCTCCACCCAGAAGAGTGCTCCACCCAGCTTCATTAGGCACACCCAGAGAATGAGACTTAAGGAGATGCTATGGGGAAGGGCCTGTGTTGAGAACAAATTCTGAGTTCCTGGAGTATTGTGTACCGACTTTTAGAAACATAGAAACATAGAAGACTGATGGCAGAAAAAGACCTCATGATCCATCTACTCTCCCCGTATGCTATTTTTTGTATTTTATCTTAGGATGGATTTATGTTTATCCCAGGCATGTTTAAATTCAGTTACTGTGGATTTACCAACCACGTCTGCTGGAAGTTTGTTCCAAGGATCTACTACTCTTTCAGTAAAATAATATTTTCTCATGTTGCTTTTGATCTTTCCCCCAACTAACTTCAGATTGTGTCCCCTTCAACTAACTTCAGATTGTGTCCCCTTGTTCTTGTGTTCATTTTCCTATTAAAAACACTTCCCAACACTTTTGAACTTGCCAAGAATCCTTGCATTCCTCTGTGGCATTCTGGACTGATTATTTGGATCTTTTGTTCCTTGAACTCCTTGCTTTGTTCCAGTTATGCTAAATAAATTTGGAATTTATTGCCATGCAGCCTTGATGCAGACGGTTTGTTTGGGGGAGATTTGGAGCACTAAAAGAGCTGGTTTGAACTGCCAGATGTTTGTGTTATCTCAGTGCCATGTCCTCGGTAATCACAAATACGGTTTTGATCCAACTGGTGGATCATGAGGTTGTAATCACAAATCCCTCTAATTCTTCCATCAGTTTCTCTGGATGTTCTATAACTGCACCATCCAATCAAGTCAACTGTAGTGATCTGTTGTATGTAAATAGTGTGCAAGTATATTGTTCAGGTTTGCTTAAGTCAAAACAACAGTATAGATAGATTCCTGCCTTCAAACTTTATAATTGTATTTGATGGCAGAGAAACTAATGAAGAACGATTCTACTGTCATTGGTTCTTGACACTGGTTAAATAGATTTTATTCTAGATCAAAGTTCCATTTCCCCTCACTATTGTGTGTTTTATATTTGGTTGGTTAAACGTAAATGACAGTAGAATGATTATAGTTTTTAGAAAATCTTCTCTGGTTGAGTTCCCTTCCACTTATTATTAACCAACTGTTCTTCAACAGATTTCCTGTCATTTTGTCCCTTTTATGATTTCTCTGAACTAAATATTTGCAGGGGAAAGCTACAGAATAATATTAATAAAATATTAAGGTTGCAAATCTTTACTGCTTCCAAGAGAATGTCTCATGGCCATATACTTCTTTAGCTTTCTGCCTTCAGGCAGCAGAGAGAGAGAGGGAGGGAGGGAGAGAAAGAGGGAGGGAAGGGGGAAAGAAAGAGAGGGAGACAGGAAGAGGGCGGGAGAGAGGGAGGGAGGGAGATGATAGATAGATAGATAGATAGATAGATAGATAGATAGATAGATAGATAGATGATAGATAGATAGATAGATAGATAGATAGATAGATAGATAGATGATAGATAGATAGATAGATAGATAGATAGATAGATAGATAGATAGATAGATAGATAGTGTTCTGTCTGGGGGCCCCCAGACTTCAACACCAACTGAAAAAAGCAGCCAGACACGCTGGTAAAAGCAAAGGCACTTTATAGTTGGAAAAACAAACACAGAGAAAAACCTGTTCTTCCCAACAGACAGGCTATGAGGCTTCACAGCAGAGTCATGACGGCCAGACAATACAGCAGACTTCTTGCTGGCACACACACCACTGTAGAGAATAAGACCCATGTCTTTCCCCCCAAGGTTTCAGCCTTCAGGGCCACAAGCCAGAGTCAGAAACGCCAAAAATCACAGCCAGGTCCCAGGACTCCCAAAGATAATACTCCACAATACAGGAAGGGTGGGTCTGCCTTTTCAGCCTTTCTGGGGAGAACCACACCCAAACCCAGCTGTTGCCTATTTAGGGCTGGAAATACCTGGCTAATTGTCCCCTTCGTTGTGCTGCTCTTCTCTGCCTGAGATCGATGATGGCCTGTGCATTTTCATCCAAGGACTCCAGGCTGCTTGCTGGGGAGAGCTCCACCCCGGGGGACTCAGGCTGTTCTCCCTCTCCCTCGGCCTGATATTCCTCCTCCCCGTCTGCCTGGGCCTCCTCCTCCTCCTCCTGTTCCTCATCCTCCCCCTCTGAGCATGGAGCCGGCAGAGGTTCAGCCGTTCCCTGAGGAGCCTCAGACAGAATCACAACAGATAGATAGATAGATAGATAGATAGATAGATAGATAGATAGATAGATAGATAGATAGATAGATAGATAGGGGGGAGAGAGACAGAGACAGAGAGAGATTTATCTGCAGAGGGACTAAATCATTTTAGAATTTAGAATATTCAGAATTCAGAAAGGGCAAACAGGATAGAAACTAACATACATTGCCTGGCAGGATAGCTAGGATTCTGTCATATTTTTTTAAAAAACAGCCTAGTTTTGAACTATGCGCCTAAATCACATGCATTGGTTTCAGTGGGAAAAGAATAATTATGCTGATTAGTTTCAATGGAAGCCCTCAGGAAAAGGAAGAATGCTTCTGCCTCACAAAGAATTTGTCCAAGTCTTCAATGTTTGACTCTCATAAATATAGGGTTGATCTGGCCCTAGAGCCAGATCCATGTAGGGATTGAGATGCTGCTTAATACAGGTCATTTCCTATATTTTTTAAAAAGGAGTTTAAACATGTATTTATTGCATTCTTCAACATGCATCTAACTGAAGCTTTTAAATATAAATAGCTGAGCCAGTCAATCAGTCATAAATGCACCCGTGAGTTTAGAAGGTCAATCATTTTGTTGTCATTTTCTTTTTTTTCCCCCAATAAGTTTTATTGATTTTTAGTCTTTCTACATTTCATGTTGTGAGCATTTGCTTTCTGGGTTTCATACATCCATACAATAATCTTAATAATATTTTTCTTAATTGGTTAAAATTCATTATAATTTCAGTTTTAATACATCTCTCACATTACTTTTCATCTTAATGTCTTTTAGTCTTTTCCCCCTTTTATTTTATCTCTATTTTAATTCTCTTTTCGCTCCCTGCTTCCCCCCCCCCATTCTTCTCCTTCCATTCCAACAATCAAAGATGTGGTCCTTTCCTACCTTATATGTTTCTAGTATTAATATATTTTACTTCACTTCTTTTCTAAACAGCATTCAAAAATCTTTTCCCCCATTTCCATATCATTCTTACTCTTCAATACAAGCTTTCAATGCATTCAGTTGTCATTCTCACTGCCATTGAGATAGCACTTACTTGGGATGAAAGACCAAATCCTTTATATTAAAGGTAGAATTGCAAACAGAATTTCAGGTTTGATTCTGAATTAAATATATAGGTATGAAATAATTTTAAAGTTAAATTATGAATGTTCACTTAATTTCTGAACTATGTTATGTTACATTCTTGTGGAAAGTGCTACAGACTTGGGGCCATATGTCTTCAGTTGCTTGCCACACAACTACACTTTACTCTCTAAGTCTCTATAACCAGTGGTATCTAACCTTGACAATTTTAAGGCTTGCAGACTTCAGTTCCCAGGATTCCCCAGCAAATATAGCTAGCTGGGGAAATCTGAGAGTGGAGGTCCACATGTCTTCACTAGAGTTTCCATTGCATGTCACCCCAGTAATACTGCTTTCTGACTTTCTCATCAGAATATCTGGAAGCACATGTTCCTTTTATCAAGGTTTGTAAGATTAATTGATTTTAATTACATTGATTTTAATTTTATTTAAACTATCTATCTTATGTTGACGTAAGCTGTTTTGAATGCTTAGATAAACAGAAAAGTGAAGCATACATTTTAAAATGAATAGAATTTTAGATTTTGCATTCAACCAGAAATGGTAAATTGTGTCATTGACATGGAAACTTTAACACATTTTCCATTCATCTTTTGGTGATAACTGGAAGCCAGATAGCTAGAAACCTAGCACCTAAGAAAGAACAAGAAGCAATGCATAAAAACTAATAAGAGAGCGAGTCAACCTAAAACTAAGGAGAAATCTTCTGATAGATAAAATAAATCAGTGGAATGACTTGCCTTCAGAAGTTGTTGGATCTCCAACAATGGAGGTTTTGAAGAAATGGTAGAGGGTCTCCGACTTGAAGTAATTTCCAACTCATAACTTTAGGAAGAGCAATGAGAAGAAAATAGAATCTGCTTAATCAGAGATTTGTCATGTGTAATGATTGAAAAGCCTCCTCAATAAAATGAATAAAATACTTTTACAGAGCTTAACTTGTTTGTTTGATTTGATTTGATTTGATTTGATTTGATTTGATTTGATTTGATTTGATTTGATTTGATTTGATTTGATTTGATTTGATTTGATTTGATTTGATTTGATTTGATTTGATTTGATTTGATTTGATTTGACATTGTTTAGTTGACGGGACCTGAAGAAGACTGACTCTGTGGGACCTAACCAGTCATTGGGATTCGTGCGGCAGAAGGCGGACCCGGATGTATTCTGGTCCGATGCCATGAAGGGCTTTATAGGTCATAACCAACACTTTGAATTGTGACCAGAAACTGATCGGCAACCAATGGAGACTGCGGAGTGTTGGTGTAACATGGGCATACCTAGGGAAGCCCATGATTGCTCTCGCAGCTGCATTCTGCACGATCTGAAGTTTCCGAACACTTTTCAAAGGTAGTCCCATGTAGAGAGCGTTATAGTAGTCGAGCCTCGAGGTGATGAGGGCATGAGTAATGGAATGGCATACTGTCTAATGCTGACCACGTTACAAATAGGTAATCTAGAGTATACCAGTTACTTTTAATCAAAAATGTCGTTTGATCAAAAGACATGCTCTGTGAAAAGCAGATTATTAATGGGCGTGGCCAACATCACGGCAGCACAGACTTTTCCTTTGGGGGCTGCTGAAGAGAACGCTGAATCCCAGATGTTTGAAAGACCCACATGCAGGGGTGGGCTACTGCCCGGATGGTGGGGAACTCAGTGGGGTAGCAAAAATGGAGATCCACCCAAGAGCACCCAATTTGCACTGAAATATGTTGAAAGAAAATGCATAAGCCACCCCCACAGTGTGGTAGTAAAAATTTTCGTAGCCCTTCACTGACGGCATGGGTCAAGAAGGAGGTAGCATTATATTTGCAAAAAAAATGTGCCTAGAATAATTTAGATGTATTGAACTATTAATACAGAAAAGAGATAAGATTAATATTAGTATTATAAGATAAGGAAATTACAGAGGTGATGTGCTTGTTTGTTAACCACAAAATGGATATAAATGGATATACTCAAGGGAGATATAAGAGGGAGGAAGAGGGGGTAGAGGAGAGGAAGAAGAGAGAAGGTAGGTAAAGAGAAGGCTTAGAGGAAGAAGGAGGGGGAGAATAGTAAGGTAAGGTGAGGAGGAGAAGGAGGAGAAGAAAGTTAGAGGAAGAAAGAAGAGGGAAGTAGGAAGAAGGGAGAGAAGGAGAAGGGAGGTAGAGAAAAGGGAGGGAGGTAAGAGATGGGAGCGACATGATATGACAAGGGGGAAACATACAAGCAATTTGATGATGAGGCATATAAGATTAATACCTTGTTATTATTGGATAATAATATATAAATGTATGTTAATACTTGACAAGTTGTTATGGTATATGTATACTACTCAAAAAAATAAAGGGAACACTCAAATAACACATCCTAGATCTGAATGAATGAAATATTCTCATTGAATACTGTACAAAGTTGAATATACACAACAGCATGTGAAATTGATTGTCAATCAGTGTTGCTTCCTAAGTGGACAGTTTGATTTCACAGAAGTTTGATTTACTTGGAGTTATATTGTGCTGTTTAAGTGTTCCCTTTATTTTTTTGAGCAGTGTATATGTATTGATGTACAGTATATATTATTATTATTTATTATTATTATTTATTATATTTGTATGCTGCCCCTCTGCGCAGATATAGGTTGAATGTGGAGAAAAAAAGAAAAAAAGAAAAAGAAAAACAGATCACTTTTTTAAAAAAACAACACAATGTTATTAAAAATAATTTCAATCCAGAAAAAATACAGAACAGATTTCCCTGTGCTCAACATATTTCCTGAAAACCTATCAAGAAAGAATCTCTCAGTTTTAAACAAGTAAAACTTGATATTGTGGTTGCTTGTAGCTGTCCCCATTGCTTCAATTAAAGAAGCCACTCTGCCTAAAATCTCACATAGGAAAGAGAATTGCTTTCATACTACAGCAGTCTGTGGGCCATCCTAGATTTGCAAGAAGTTAGTCATTAATATTAGCATTAGCATTTAGACTTATATACTGCTTTGCAGAACTTTACACCCTCTCTAAGCAGTTTACAGAGTCAGTATATATTGCCCCCAACATTTTGTCCATCTTGGAAAGATGGAAGACTGTGTCAACCTTGAGAATGCTTGCAGCAACAGGTTGGGAATGGTAGTAAAATCATTAGGGCATTTTCTAGAGATAGATTTTATTTTAAAAAAAATAATTAAGATTAAAAGCTACTACAAACTTTAAAAAAGAATACTGGTAAATAGAAAAAGTAAAAAGTGCAGAAAATAAAAACACAGAGGAGAGGAAATAAAAATGTAGCAAAGAACAGGAATAGAAATATATAAAGAAACGACTTGCCCTTCATTACAAGTACAAATAATTTTAATATAGACAGTCCTTAACCTTTGATCACAGTTGTGACTAGAATTTCCATAACTAAGTGATGAGGTCATGAAATGTGATGTTATGTGACAGAATTGCCTAGCAACAACAATCTGGCAGTCCCTGTTTCCACTGTAATTCCAGATACATAGTGTTCTGTCTGGGTGCCCCCAGACTTCAACACCAACTGGAAAAAACAGCCAGACACGCTGGTAAAAGCAAAAGCACTTTATAGTTTGAAAAATAAACACAGAGGAAAACCTGTTCTTCCCAACAGGCAGGCTATGAGATTTCACAGCAGAGTCCTGATGGCCAGACAATACAGCAGACCTTGCTGGCACACCCACCACTGTAGAGATTAAGACCCACACCTTGTTCCCCCAAGGTTTCAGTATTCAAAGTCACAAACCAGAATTCAAAGACGCCAAAGATCACAGCCAGGTCCCAGGACTCCCAAAGATAATACTCCACAAGCCAGGAAGGGTGGGTCTGCCTTTTCAGCCTTTCCAAAGAGAACCACACCCAAACCCAGCTGTTGCCTCTTTAGTGCTGAAAGTACCTGGCTAATTGTCCCCTTCGTTGTGTTGCTCTTCTCTGCCGGAGATCGATTATTGCTTGTGCATTTTCATCTAAGGAATCCAGGCTGCTTGCTGGGGAGAGCTCCCTCTCGGGGACTCTGGCTGTCCTCCCTCTCCCTCAGCCTGAGATTCCTCCTCCCCGTCTGCCTGAACCTCCTGTTCCTCATCCTCCCCCTCTGAGCAGGAAGCCGGCAGAGGATCAGCCGTTCCCTGAGGGGCCTCAGACAGAATCACAACACATAGGACATTAGGTAAGAACTGGAAAGAGATCCCAAGTAAGGGTTAGGGTTAAGAACTCTTAAAATTAACTTCTGCATCCATTGTTGAAAATTACCCTTCAACGTATCTAGTGTCAAGTTATTTTGCTTCATTTTGTATTAGTAAATTAAATGTAAGTGTTCTTCTATTTTGTTCCTTCTGATTACCTCTAGTGTCCAATCTTCAAAGTGCTATCTTTTTTTAATCAGAACAACAGCATTTTCTCACACAAAGAATTGTTATTAAACTAATTCCAAAATGTTATGTCAAATCTATGTGATGAGAAATGGAGCAACAAAACATTTTTTCTTCCTTAAAAATACACACACAAGATTGACTTCAACTAAACCACTCATCTGATCTGCAATCAGGACTTCTCCACAAATTCAGTTTTTGGTCCAGGTAAATTGAAGTGCTAACCAAGCTGTAATTGACCAAAAATGTTTTTACTGGCCACAGAGAAAAGGTTTTGTTTTGTTTCTGGCCATTACACACGTTATTTAGAGATAGAACTGTTATCCTTACGTAGATATAAAAAGAAGTGGAAAAGAAGTTGCTTTAATTCCAATCTGTAATAAATACATGGACACACCTGGCATGAAAAATAGGAAAGCTACAATTTTTGCTGACTACTAATCTGAGAGATAAGTATGTAATAAACAAATGCAACTGAGAGTTGTATTTGATATACAAAATTTAGTTCTCAAAAGTTATAGTTTATTAATACACAAGTAGTTTTTCTCTTTGCAATATTGTATTCAACTTTGACTTTTTGATTTTCTATTTATCATTGTATACAAGAAGATGAATAAAGTTGTGCTCACATTTTAATTAAAGCCATTTGTTTATTTCCATTTGGATTATTCAGTTAGTTTAAGCAATGTGATTGCTTTCCTCATGTATAAGCGACTGATATCTTTCTAAAACAGAACAGTGGGATAATAAGATTGCCGTCTTTGGTTTAATTTTAAACAAAAAGAATGTGATGTCAGCTGTAAGCAGATTTTATTAAATTCTGCCTTTGCACTAAATCAACCAATATAATAAGCTTTCCTGGACTCAGGCAGGGATATTGGCTTTGAATTATATCTGAGTCTGAAGGGCTGCAAGAAGACTAATGGTAAAAGAACTTAATTGTTTTACAGGCCTCGTTGTAACTAGAGCCCAAATCAATGCTCTAAAAGGAGCTATAATACAGTAATCCCATTTCTACAGTGTCTTGCCTTCCTAGAAGTATGATGCAGAGGTTCATATCAAATATCAACAACATGAAATGATCAGTGGCCTTTTTCCTAAATAGGGGGGGACTATCATTTCTGTAAAATTCTTGAACATAAGAGAATTTTTTGATATCTCCAATGATTTTTCGATTGTCCACCATCTTTACATTATTAGTGTTAGCTTGCCTTTTTGATTGCCTGTATGAAAGTTGATAAGTGTGATTAGGACTGCTGATTTTGCTCACAAAAGTGGACAACTTCTAGATGCCAGCAAAAAAAATACTGAAAACACGGGGTGGTTGTTATTGGTTCTTTTTTTACTTCCTTCTAATTGTCCTCTGAATTTTTGTAGCATGGGCCTGGCAGCCCTGATTAAACCCCCTCTTTCTACAGTGGCATGATTTGCAGTAGCCTGATAACTACTTTGTAAGCTCTCCTAAAGCTTAATGGAATAATTATTTTTTTTTAAAAAAAAAATCCATATACCAGGAATGGCTCACTCCTCATTTCCTGCCATAGTTCCCTGTGTCCATCAACACTCTTTCTCTGAATGCCACATCATGTGCTCTGGGATTGGTCCTCAGAAAAAAAGGATGCCAAGGGCAGAGGATGGGAATGCAGCAAATGCAATCCAGTCAAGGACTCCAAACTATTCCTACAGCCAGCACTGAGCCCACAGCACAACAGGGAGCAACCAGTGCCAAATCCAAAAAATAACAGTGAGTGCCTGCTCTCCAGTCTGTCTTTCAGTCCTCTAGTCCATCTTCCAACTGGCTTTATTGGCAACTCAGCCTCCCAACACAACGAGCATCCAGTGTGAGCTGTTAATGCAACCAGCATCCTGTCCAAATGCTGAAATTACTCACTTGATCTGGCCCAATCCATTGACCTCTAACCTGGTCCAGCTTGCTCTACCAATTCCATGATGGCCCATCTTAACTTTTAAAAAATCCCACTCATCATGCCCCATTCTCAGCAGCTCTGATGCATTCAGTTCAAGGCCACGGCAATATATAATGAGCCGGGGTGGCACAGCAGGTAGAGTGCTGTACTGCAGGCTGACTTGTAGATCTGAAGGTCAGCGGTTCAAATCTCATCACCGGCTCAAGGTTGACTCAGCCTTCCATTCTTCTGAGGTGGGTAAAATGAGGACCCGGATTGTGGAGGCAATAGCCTAGCTCTGTTTAAAAAGTGCTATTGCTAACATGTTGTAAGCCGCCCTGAGTCTAAGGAGAAGGGCGGCATAAAAATTGAATAAATAAATAAATAAAATAAAATAAATAAAATATAATAGACACAGTCCGAGCAGCTGGGAGTATGCCCAGAGTAGCCGAAAGAAACACAGTTCCAAGACAATTGAAAAGCCAAAGCCAAATTCAGTCCAGTCAAGTTCAGGTAGGCACTATTAAAGAAATAAAAGTGTAATCCAGCCGTACCACCAAGAAGGAGTAATTAAATGGCTTCTTACTAACATTGGTAATTTAAAGCAATCCCACCATAGATAGAAAAGGAAAGGCAATGATGGATTCCCTGGTACAGCCACCTTCTTTTTTTCTAAGTGGTACTTCAAATCATTTTTCTTATTCATTGCATTTTTAATGGGGGGTGGGTGTTTCCATTTTGATTCATTCCCGTATAAAACAGCTATACTGAAGAACTAATTTTCTCCATTACCTTTGACTACTCTCCTTCAATTTGATGGCAAAAAATTTTCTTTCAAAATATTATTCAGAGAAGACAGATTCAGTGATACTTTCAAAGCTGGGCTGGGATATAATTATTATAGTTATTTAAATATAAGACGGTCAAAGAATCCAGTAGTTTTATTATAAAACTTTATATCCAGAATTCTGTATTGTTCTTCTCTTCCTTCTCTAGTTAAATTCAAGTCATGGAGAAACTTCTGTAAATTTCATTTCATTTCATTATTTCATTTCATTTCATTTCATTTCATTTCATTATTTCATTTCATTTCATTATTTATTTATTTATTTATTTATTTATTTAATTAGATTTGTATGCCTCCCCTCTCCATAGACTCCGTAGACTTTGGGTCAGGACACATGGGCAGGCGGGAAGGCTGAAAATGATAGAAAGATAGCAATAGCATATGTATGTACTGCTTCATAGTGCTTTACAGCCCTCTCTAAGCAGTTTACAGAATCAGCATATTGCCCCCAACAATTTGGGTCCTCATTTTAACCACCTCGGAAGGATGGAAGACTGAGTCAACCTTGAGCCAGTGGTGAGATTTAAACTGCTGAACTACTACTAACAATTAGCTGAAGTACCCTGCAGTGCTACACTCTATTGCACCACACCAGCTCTTTTGTTTTAAACAAAAATTTACAAGTATTTATTAGAATTTGACACAGTAGAGGACATAGTGAATGGAGTTATGATAGCATGAGTAAAAAAATATTGGACATAGTATAGAAACAGAAGACTGGAGAAAAATTTGAAATAGAAATTACAAAATAACCAAATCACCAAAATATAGAGAATCAGTATAAAATGTGTTTATGGCACCCGCAAGATTAATGAAGATTTACAAAAATTCAGAACCAAATTGCTGGAAATGTGGTCAAATACAAGGTAGCTTCTATCATACATGGTGGTTATGCACAATGTGCAAGCTAAAAAAAATCCTGCTTCTTCAGACTATAGCAATACATTATATTGTACAATACCACTAAATTAAATTCTGAAGCATCCTCGGAATGTGGTAGAAAAATACAATGTTCATTCACAGAGAAACAAGTCTTTCAGGAAATTGAAAAATATGTCTTGACATTGTATTGAAGTATTTAATACTTTCTGTAGCTACTTCATTGTTCCTCTTTTTTCCACCGGAACTCCCCCATCTCATTTCCCACCCACAAATAACACTGTAAATCAAAAGCAATGCCTGATTCATGCTTTGGCATATTTATCCCTCTAGATCTGTGATGGCAAACCTATGGCAGACATGCCACAGATGGCGCACGGAGCCATATCTGAGGGCACTTGAGGATTTACTCTATGTCAACTCCAGCACGCATGTGAATGTTGGCCAGCTGGTTTTTGGTCTTCCAAAGAGTGGTGGGGGGGATGTTTTCACTCTCTCCAGACTTCAGGAAAGGCATGTGTAAGCTATTGCTCACATGCATACCCTTTTGGTACCCAAGGTTCACCATCACTGCACTAGGTCATGCCTGTGTATGGGTGGAAAGTGCTAGTGCACTTTGTAGCTATTTTCAACCTGCTGCTAGTAGGGCTCTCCAGTTGGGCTGTAAACAAATCAAGCTCAATTAAATATTTATATTTATTTATTTATTATTTTAAATATATAATAGGATTAACTGACAAGAGAAGGAAAGTGATGCCTGTGGCTTCATCCTATGTTGTCATAGAAACATCTGGAACTTCTTGGCTTCAACAAGTCATGTCACTCATTTGCTTCTTCCACCAATCATTACCCTTGTATCTCTTTGGGGCAGCGAAGTGCATATGTTCATGGAGCTTGACGTTTTAAAACCATCTGTTATTTAAAAATCAGGAAATTTAAGCATTTCATTCACACCATTGGGAACAGTATTGGCTTATAAATTGATTTGACTTGAATAAATTAGAGAAAGTCCTATATCTTTCTAAATCACAATGTATATTTTAACATATTCTGTGAATTCAAAACCCAACAGATTGTAAATAAACAGCCAAATAAGGCCCACTGTATTGTACACTAACCTCTTCGTGGATTAATGTCTTATTTTGGTGAAGAGGTTTACATAGCTCTATTGAGCTATGATGGACAGGTCATAGCAGAGAGCTCTGACAAAACATGTTCTACCGGAGAAGGAAATAGCATCCCACTCCAGTATCTTTGCCATGAAAACCTCATGGACAGTATCAAAAGGCAAAAAGATATTCCATACTGTTGCCTTGCCTATTTAACTTATATGCAGAGCACATCATCAGGAAGGCCGGGCTAGATTAATCAAAAATAGAAATTAAAATTGCCGGGAGAAATATCAACAACCTAACATATGCATATGATACCATTCCCATGGCAGAAAGGGAAGAGGATCTAAAGAACCTCTTGATGCGGGTGAAGAAGCAGAGTGAAAAAGTTGGCTTGAAACTCAACATTAAGAAAACTAAGATCATGGCATCCAGTCCTCCAAATTCCTGGTAAATAGTTGGGGAAGAAATGGAGGTAGTGAAAAGTTTTATTTTCCTGGGCTCCAAGATCATAAGAATCATAAGGGCCACAAGGAAGGCTGAGCACTAAAGAATTGAGGCCTTTGAACTATGGTGCTGGAAAAGACTCCTATGAGTCCTCTCCAGTCCTTCAGGAGATCAACCCTGACTGCTCTTTAGAAGACCAGATCCAGAAGATGAAACTCAAATACTTTGGCCACCTAATGAGAAAGAAGGACTCACTGGAGAAGAGCCTACTGCTGGGAAAGATTGAGGGCAAAAGAAGAAGGGGATGACTCTGGGTAATGGTAGAGGACAGGAAGGCCTGGAGGAATATTGTCCATGGGGTCATGATGGCTCAAATACAACTTCATAACAACAACAACAACAACAACAGCAGCAGCAATAACAACAACAACAACAACACATACTAAAGGGAAATAGTATATACCGTATTTTTCGCTCTATAAGACGCACCTGCTGATAAGACGCACCTAGATTTTAGAGGAGGAAAATAGAAAAAAAAATATTTTGAGCCAAAAAGGGGAGAGGAAGAGAGGAAGGAGTGAAAGAAGGGAGTGAGGGAGGGAAGAAGGGAGGAAGGAAAAGGAAAGCAAGAAATGGAGGGAGGGAAGGAAGGAAGGAAAGAAAGAAAGAAAGGGGGAAGGGACAGGAACAGAGGAAGGAAGCAAGGAAACTTATGAAAGGGGAGAGTAAGAGAGGAAGGACTGAAGGGAGGGAGGGAAGAAGGTAGGAAGGAGAAAGAAAAGAAGAAATAGAGGAAGGGAAGGTAAAAGAGAGAAAGAAAAAGAGCAAGAAAGAAAGCAAGAAAGAGAGAAAGAAAGAAAATGAAAGAGAAATAAAAATAGAGAGGGGGAATGAAAGAAATGGAATGAGGGAAGGAAGGAGAGAAAGAAAGCAAGAGAAAGAAAAAAGAATGAAAGAGCAAGAGAGCAAGAGAGAAAAAGAAAGAAGGAAAGAAAGAAAGAAAGAAAGGCAACTTCAAAGAAAGGCTCACTGAGCATCTCTCACTCTCTCTCTCTCTTTCTATCCCTCTTTCTTTCTTTCTCTTCCTTTCTCTCCTCTTTCTTTATCTCCTCTCTCTCCCTCCCTCCCTCTCTCTTTCTCTCCCCCCTCTCTCCCCCTTTCCCTCTCTCTTTCTCTCTCTCTCTTGCTATCTCTCCCCCCTCTCCCTCTCTCTCCCCCCTCTCCCTCTCTCTTTCTCTCTCTCCCTCTCTTTCTCTCTCTCCCCCTCTCTCTTTCTCTCTCTCTCCCCCTCTTTCTCTCTCTTCTTCTCACTTTCTCTCTCTTGTTTCCTTTCTGTCTGGGCAGATGGCTGCCTTCTGCCTTGGGGCGCGATTCGCCCCTTCTCCTCCTCCGCCGCCGCCTTCTGCCTTGGGGCGCGATCCGCCCCCTCTCCTCCTCCTCCGCTTTCTGCCTTGGGCGAGCAATCCCGGAGTCCGGGACTGTGTGGCTTTGCGCCATGAAGAGGAAACGGCTCCGGCAGCAGGGAAAAGTCGGCCGTTTTCTCTTCATGGCGTAAAGCCACCCTGTCCCGGACTCCCGGATTGCTCGCCCAAGGCAGGGGGCGGCGGGGGAGGAGAGGGGGCGAATCGCGCCCCAAGGCAGAAGGCGGCGGCGGAGGAGGAGAGGGGGCGAATCGCGCCCCAAGGCAGAAGGCAGCGACGTTGGAGAGGGGGCAGATTGCGCCCCAAGGCAGGAGGAGGCAGCGGAGGAGAGGAGGCAGATCGCGCCCCAACGCAGGAGGTGGCAGAGGAGGAGAGGAGGCGGATCGGGCGGGCAATAGGGCAGCGTGGAGAAGCCGCGGCTCCCTTTACTCCTACTGCCACACCTCCCCGCCCCCGCCCACCTCCCCGTGGGCTGGCAGGGGGATGGGGAGCACGCGCCCGTGGAAAAGGGCGCTCGGGTGTATTTGGGGGTGCACGCCTGCTTACGGGCGTAGCTTACGGGGAACGGTGGGCCAGGCAGCAGCTAGCCAGCCAGCCGGCGGGATGGTGCTTCCGAATTCGCAGCCTCCCCCCCCCCTCCCTGCCTGCATCTTCGCTCCATAAGACGAGGCTGATTTTTCATCCTACTTTGGGAGGAAAAAAACTGCGTCTTATGGAGCGAAAAATACGGTAGATAATATATAGTTTCCTTGAACCTTGTGGTGAGATTTGAACTGCTGAACTACAACTAGCAGTTAGCTGAAGTAGCCTGCAGTGCTGCATTCTAACCATCCCACTCTTTAAAGGTCCCTTCCAACTTCTATTCTATTCTATTCTATTCTATTCTATTTCTGTTCTGTTCTGTTCCATTCCATTCCTACTGTAATAGGACATTTTACTACTGTTTCAAATTCACTTGCATCAGTGGATTTTCATTTTATTGAAGCTCATGATTAAATTGAGGGCTTTTTCTCTTTTTTTAATATTTACAGATTACAGATTACTAGAATTGGAAGGGACCTTGTAGGTCATCTAGTCCAGCCCCTGCTCAAGCAGAAGTCCCTACACCATTTCAGACAAATGGCAGTCCAGTCTCATTTTGAAAGTCTCATGTGTTGGAGCTCTCACAACTTTCACAGGCAAGCTGTTCTGCTGGTTGATCGCTCTCACTGTCAGAAAGTTTCTCCTTATTTTCAGTTTGAATCTCTCCTTAGTCAGTTTCCACCCATTATTTCTTGTATGGCCTTCTGGTGCCTTGAAAAACCTTACCCTTCCTCTCTGTGGTAGCCCCTCATGTCTCACCTGGTGCTTCTCTTTGCTAGACTGGACATGTCCAGTTCTTGCAATTGCTCCTTGTATGTTACAGTTTTCAGTTGCCTAATCATCCTGGTGCTGCACTTTTTCTAGAGTTTCAAGGTCTTTTTTGTAGTATGGTGACCAGTGAAAGGCTACCAAAATTTTTACTACCACACTGTGGGCATGGCTTATGCAGGATGCTTTCCATTTTCTTTCAACCTCAGTGCAATTGGGTGCTCTGGGGGTGGAGCTCCATTTTTGCTACCCCACTGCATTCCCCCCCCCATCCAGGCAGCAGCCCACTCCTGGTGGTGACCCAAATTGGATGCAGTGTGGTCTAACTAAGGCTTTATAGACTGGTATTAGTACCTCCCTAGTCCTTGATTGTATCCATCTATTAATGCAATTTAGTATTACATTGGCATTTTTGGCTGCCGCTGCATATTGCTGGCTCATGTTTAGCTGGTTGGGTTCTAAGACTCCATGATTCCTTTGCAGACACTGCTATTGAATGTGGTTTCACCCAGTTTATATGTATATTTTTGGTTTTTCTTATCTAAGGGTAGGACTTTACTTTTCTCTGCATTGAATTTCATTTTATTAAATAGGACCTTTTGAGCCTGTCCTCTGGAGTGTTAGCCATTCTGGCCAGTTTAGAGTCTTCTGCAAATTTGGTTAGTTTCCCTTCTATTCCCACATCTAGGTCATTTATGAAGATATTAAAGAGTACTGGGCCTAAGATTGAACCTTGTTGTATCCCATTGCTTATTTCTCTCCATGTAGACCCATTAAGGATTACTCGTTGAATATGATTAATCAGGCAGTTGTTAATCCATCTGGCCATGTAGCTGTATATTCCACTTTTTCTTTTAGCTTACAAAGAAGTAGGTTGTGTCCACTTTGTCAAATGCTTTGCTGAAGTCTAAGTATATTATGTCCACAGTATTTCTCTGATCTACTAATTTAGTGTTGAAGATTTAAATGAGATTGACAGTGTTGAAGATTTAAATGAGATTGGTTTGGCATGATTTGTTCTTAAGAAACCTGTGCTGGCTGCTGGTTATTACTTTGCATGTTTCTAGGTGATGACAGATCTGCTTTGTAATTATCTTTTCCAGTATTTTCCAGGGTATTGATGATAGGCTGGTAGTTCTGTAGTTACCTGGTTGTGGGTTTGTTTGGGTTTTTTAAGATGGGGACCACATCAGCTCTTTTCCAGTCCTCAGGTAGTTCCCCTGTGTTCCAGGATTTTTGGAAAATTACGTACAGTGGTTCTGAAACAACATCTGCTACCTCCTTTAGGACTCTGGGATGTAATCCATCTGGTCCTGGTAATTTATATTTGTCAAATTCAGACAAATGATCTCTTACTGTTATTTTGCTTATGTTAACTTTTGTTTCCAATCTTTTTTTTTTTTTTTGCATTTGTGTTTCTGGTTACTTGACCTGCAGTTTCTTTTTGCATGAAGTCTGATGCAAAGAATGAGTGAAGCGGCTCTGCTTGTTTGTTTGACTTGTTTGTCACCTTGAGTGAGGTTCATTGTTTTCTAGATAGTGCAAAAATTGTTGTGCTTGGCTGAAAGTGATTGCATATCATAGTATATAAAATAGACCTGAGCTTGATTTTACAGAATAGTTTGCCTTCTGGTTCAAAGAAGTACAATTCTGAAACAAAGCTAGAAAGTGTAATCCTTTTGCAGAAGAGACGGAGTAACGACTCGGACACAAGAGCTGGATTTAAACTTGGGTCATTTTTATTATAATAAATTTGCATAATTTATTAATTAAATTAGCATGAATTAGCATAAATTTGCATAAATCAACATACTCAACTATGACCCGGAAACAGTGGACCTGCAGGGTCAAACAAATACTTCCGGGGCAGAAATGACGTAAAAGGTCAACATTCCTGGGCAACTATGGGCGTAGTCGATGCTGGTCCAGGTGAGGGACCTCTCCCTCACCTGAGACCCTGCCATACACTCGCATGAGGGGGGTCCCGCCGGCTCACCCCTACCCTGGGACTTCAATAGCGGGACCCAAAGACAGGTTCCCCCCAAGTGCGCAGGTAGCACCCACCATGGGCTTGGAGAGAACCTGTCAATCATCCCCAAAGATGCCCAAGGGAGAACGCGCAGTTGCTGAAACCACCCAGATTTCCGCCCCTAACCTGCCACGGAGCGGGGGTCAGATCTCTATCTTGGCCCCCCGACTCCCCCCTCTATCTGCGCCAGCTCACGCAGAGACCACTGCAGGTCCTGTAAGAAAATGGCGTTCCCCTGTTCTGACAGGTGAACGCCATCGGCCCGGTAAAGCCACAGCCGATCTATGGTGATGAGGGGATGGGCCACTACAACCCCACCTAATTCTTTGACCGTTTTTCCCACAGCCTTATTCACCCTACGCCTGACCCGGTGAATGGCCCTAAGGGAAATGGCGTCCCTCCAAACGATCCTTGGGAGGATCTCTGACCACACCACTTGCGTGGTGGGCCACACCATGCGAAGCCACCGCAGGTCTTCGCGCGCCTGGACAATCAACGGTAGACCGCCAAGCAGGCACAGGTCATTGCCACCGAGGTGCAAGACCAGCCATCTGGGTGCGGCTATGGGTTGCCGACCACCCAGTCCCATCTGGGCGCAACCCTGGGTAGCCGCCCGCCCAGCAGCGCCGGGTACCGCCCTGAGATGCTGAGTACCCAGCAACGTCGGTAGGAGCCCCTCCCACCGCATACCCCTCCGGCCCATCCAAACAACATTGACCCACCGTCCCAACGACAGCTGGGTCCCAATGGCGCTTCTGGCTGCTGAGCGGCCGGCCCAGAAGACCATGCTGTGGCCACACAGTAGCGCCGTCGGTTTCTGCCTGGACTGGGAACCTGGAAGAGGACACACACAGAGAGGTTACCTAGCCTAAACCCTGCCCCGAATCCTCAGCGGGCCTCACATAACCCAAATATGCCGCTGACCGCCAGCGGCCGATCTCCTGAATCCGTTGGGCCGGGAGACCTGAAAGTGCCGCGCTAGTGGCGGCGCCGATACGGAACGAATGCGTTCCGTAGCCGGCGGGATCCATGCCTACCTGAGACATAGCCTTGGACACTATCGCCCAGAATTGAAACCGGGTCAGGGGGGTACCATCCTGGTGTAGAAAAAGGTACCCGCGCCCAGACCCCCGCAAACGACAAAAATGCTGTAAAGCAGCCACCGGGCAAACAGACTGATCGGTGGCTGCGCTAAGTTCAAGTCTAACCCCTCTGTGTAACTGATCTGTCTTGGAGTGTCTCACCAAAAGGGAGACACCCCCCTGTCTAAAGGTCAGATCAGTGAACTGGAGAGCGCGGAGCGACAAGTCAGACTGCGAGGAGGCCACTGCCTCGCTGACCGTGAGGGCCCCAAAAAACATAACACAAGTCGCTGCCCTAAAAAGACGGGCCTCGTACAGAGAGGCACACAGACTGTCAAATGCCTGATTAATCAAAGACAGCTGCTGAACCGTCAGGGCCCGACGAGTGTCAGGAGGGAACCCCTGTCGCTCCCGCACCCAGCCTTCTAACATCCTCCGGATGCGAAAATCACCCGAAAAATCACAGAACCCCCCCGCCTTGGACAGAAAGGCGAGGCCGGCTAACCTAGACCTGATAGTCCTAACTGAAAGGCCACGCCCCTTCAGCAGGACACAAAATTCAGCTAGGTGCTCAACCGGGACAGGCCAGCTATGGGGGTAACCCCTACCCTGCCTGAAATCCCCAAACTCCTTACCTGCACGCTGGTAAGCTCGCAGGGTGCCAGGAGCTACAGATAAGGCAATCGCCCGGGAGGCCTCGTCTCTCCAGCTCTCGGGAGCCCGCCCAGGCTCCACAGGTGGGCTGGAAACACTTCTGGCAACTCTTGGGCCCACGGGGCCAGGGTCCGAAACCTGGACAACTGACCACGGGACAAAGCGTCAGCCACCCCGTTATCAAGCCCCGGGACGTGCCTAGCCAAAAACAAGGCGTTCAGAGACAAGGACCTGTGCACAAAATGGCGGACAAGCCGCATGACTCTGTCGCTCCGCGAGGACAGAGCATTCACGACATGGACAACCGCTAGATTGTCACACCAAAAATGCACAGTCTTGTCCCTAAACTGCTCTCCCCAGAGCTCTAAGGCCACTACCAAGGGGAAAAGCTCCAAAAAGGTCAAGTCCTTAACCAGGGAACAGGCACTCCATTCCGGAGGCCATGCCGACCAGCACCACTGGTCACCTAACACTACCCCAAAACCGCAAGTCCCTGCGGCGTCGGAACACAGCTGCAGCTCCGCTTCCAAAAGAAGCTCCTGCCGCCAGAAAGACAACCCGTTAAAACGTTCCAAAAACTCCCGCCACACGCAGAGGTCAGCCCTGACCCCTGCGCATAAGCGGGTACGATGGTGGGGCAAACTTAGCCCCTTCATCGCGTCATACAACCGGCGAGAAAAAGCCCTACCAGGCACCACTACCCGACAGGCGAAATTAAGGATCCCGGCCAACTCCTGGAGCTGCCGAAGAGTAACCTTCCTGCAGCCCAGGACCGCCTCGAGCTTACTCCTAATTTTAACCAACTTGTCCAGGGGCAATCTGGAAGATTGCTCCTCTGAATCCAATTCAATACCGAGGAAGGTAATCCTGGTGGCAGGGCCTTCGGTCTTCTCGGGGGCTAAAGGCACCCCCAATTGAGCACAAAGGGCTTCGAAGTCCCGCATCAAAGCAAAGCATTGCTCCGATTGCGCAGGCCCGGCCATCAAGAAATCATCAAGGTAATGAACGACCGAACCCAGGCCACTACGCCTCCTGAGCACCCACTCCAGGAAGGTACTAAAGCTCTCAAAGAAAGAGCAGGAAACAGAACAGCCCATAGGCAATGCCCTGTCCACATAAAACCCACCTTCGAAATGGAAGCCCAGAAGCTCGAAGTCGCCTGGGTGAATGGGGAGGAGCCGGAATGCCGACTTAATGTCGCATTTACCCATAAAGGCTCCCACCCCACACTCCCTAACCATGGCCACGGCCGCATCAAAGGATGCGTACCGGACTGAACAAAGCTCGTCAGGAATGAAGTCATTCACTGACTCCCCTTTTGGAAAAGACAAATGGTGAATCAACCGAAATTCACCACTCGCTTTTTTGGGGACCACCCCCAGGGGGGACACTCTAAGATTCGAAAAGGGCGGCTCCGGGAAAGGCCCAAGGACCCTGCCCTCGGCAACCTCCTTTCGAATCTTAGCCCTCACAATGTCCTCATGTCCGACAACCGACCTGAGGTTGTCCGACATGAAGGCCTTCCTAACACCCACATAAGGGATCCTAAATCCCTCGGAGAAGCCCCTCAAGAGCAGCTCGGCTCTCGGGCGAGGGTGGTAGTCGACCAACCAACCCTCGAGCACAGACACATTAATTGGGCTGGGCCCCTTTTCCCCCAGCTGGTGGGGGAGGTTTTCCTGGACCCCCGCCCTTCTTCTCCGCCCCTTTCTTGGGGCGGGGACAGACTGAAGCTGCATGGGACCCCCCACAATTCCCGCAGGCATGCTTGTACTTACAAAAGGGACGAAAACACGCCCCTTTTGCAGCAAACTCATGACAAGCGGGCGAGGCCCCCTTGCCAGCCACACCAGGAGTCGTCTTGGCCGGTGAAGCCGCGCCAGGCTCCTCCTCCATGAAGTGCCCACTATCCGTACGCTCACACCCTTCCTTTCCAGACATATGCGTGGCCCGAAACCACAGGTCCGGGACCACCATATCCCATGGCAAGTTAGGCTCAACCGCCATCCTCATACGGAAACCCTTATCATAATGGCGCCATATGGTGCCCTTATATTCGAAGTGGGCCCTAGCAATCAAGTCTATATACTTAAACATGGCAGAGGCCATAGCCGGCTGCCGTTGAATCACCACAGACCCATAAGTAAGAAAAGCATACAGCCAGGAGCTGAAGCATTTCGTTACCTTGGTCTTCTTCGTTTTCTCCCCCGGGACAATCTCTTTCTCCTGCTTGGGAACCTCTCGGTTCAAAAGCGAAAAAAGATCCACGTATTCACCCCGCCAAATAGCCTCCTTGACCGACGGGTGAAGGTGGCATCCTAGAGGGGTGGACGGCAGCCCGCACGGTATAGCCCCCGCTTTAATACAAGCGAACGGGTCCCATACCGAATTGGCCGCTACGCCAAAAACTCCCGCACCGTGGGGGTATGGCAAAACGGGGAGCGGGGGCATGACAGCAGGGGCCGGGGGAACCCACCCCCTTGCCCCGGGCACCGCAGGTATCCCCGTAGGACCCGTCCCGGGCTGCGAAGCAGGGCCGGCCGCCGGCGGCCCCAAAGGAGGAACCGGCTGTGCCCATACCTGCCCGCAAGTGCCCGTGGAGGACCCCAAAAAACTGGACCCACTCCCAACCCCCGCCGGGGGAAAACCCGGGGCGGGGGAAGGAAGAAAGGACAGCGGTGTGGTGTGTGGTGCAGCCTCACCTGCCCCGTACGGGGTTGATGACATCCACGGGGGGCCCATTGTTGCAGGGCCCGGGAAAGCCGCCATCGGCCCTTCCGGGGCCTGTCGTCCAACCGGAGCCATCTGCCCAGCCTGGGCCGCCGCCGGATCTCTCCCCAACGCCGCGGGAACTTGATCGATGGACGCTCCGGGGCCCGCACCGCTCCTCCACTGCTCGAGCTCGTCGAGCCTCTCCAACACCCTGGCCCAAGACATGGCGGGAGAAAGAACAGGTTGAGGGGCAGGAGGCAACGAAACCACCCCCCCTTGCTCGGGGACCACCCCCGCATTCCCCTCCCTACTGGCCCGAGCCCGGGCAGAAGGCCTAAGGGCCCTCCTGGGGCATGCAGCCGGCGGAGCCGCAGGGGCAGTGGCAGGCCTCTTTTTTGGAGCCATCCCAACTTTCACTAATATGCAGGGCAAACCAAACTACCTGGGGCAAAACCTTACTGACAGTGGCAAGCAAGGTCCCCCACCGCTGTGCCCTACCTAGGGCCAAATACTGGAAACGGGAGAAGCCCCTGCTACCCACCAGGCCCCGTTCCCCAGGCGCTAGTGGAAAGCCTCCCCTCACAGGTAGGCCTTACAGGCCTGCAATCCGGCCTCCAAACCTCCCAGGACCGTGGACCCCAGCCAACGCCCCCACCGCGCCCTCCTCCCGGCCGGGAGGAGGTTACCAGTCCCCCTCGGGCCCGAGGGGGATCGCTGCAAACAGCTCCACAGGGTCGAGGATTGAGCCTCCAACGTTGGCTTCAAGCCAGGAAGAAACTCTTCGCCCTCTCGGTAGGCCACAAAATGGCGGCCGCAACACGAGGGCAACCAAAATGGCGTCGGAGCAGCACCGGAGAGTGTCTGCTCTTGGAACCAGGTCCGGGCGAAAAGGCTCGCTTCCCAGCCTGCTGTCCCTTAAATAGGGCCAGCAGGCCCCGCCCGGACCCGACGTCATGCCCAGCCACGTGGGCAGGGCATTCTCGGCCGAAATCTCGCCTCGCGAGATTTCGGCCGAAAACAAGATGGCGGCCGCCATCGGAAGGGTCCGAGTCTGCCCGGCCCTTCCGCAACAGCGCCGTGGGGCCGGTAAGTCAGCCGGCGATAATTTGTTGGATTTCAGAAAGATTGCCAATTTTTATTTTCTCGGTAGCTTTTTTTCTCCCATTCCCTCAAATAAATGCAAGCGAAATGCCAATAATTAATAATAATAATAATTAATCATTGGTAGATGCCAATAATTGTCCAGTAGTGAGGACACTCAAATTTGTTCTTGCTGAACGCACAAATCAGAGTACAGTCAAATGAATAAACAGTAACAAACCTCCTCTTTTTGTGTTTTACCTTTCAAAAGTTGCAATTATGCCATAGATGATCAACTGCTTATTAGGATATAATGGCACCATCATAATCTGCCTATATAGGACTGAGTGCAGAAATTGCAGAAATCTGTTAAGCTGAAACAGGGTATTAATAGGTCTGTTTTGATATATTAATTTATTTTATTTATTTATTTTGTCAATCTCAGATAATACATATATGTTTATATGCATAATTTGAATACATGAAATGAATAAAAGTAAAAGGGAAATTTAGGACAGGAATGATAGACACATAGGTGCACTTATGCACTCCCCTATATATACTATAAAGCTAAGTGTTCTGTCGGGCTCTCTGGTAGAATCCTCCCAAAAATTCACAGGTACAAATTTCAGACCCACACACATTTGAAAATTCAAAACAATGTTCTTTATAATGAAAATTCACTTAAATTAAGCCCTCTTTTTGTATAGCAAAGAGCACTCGTCTCCAAACAAACTGGTAATTTATACAAGTCCCTTATCAGTCCTGTGTTACATAGCTTGCAGCTGTGAGGCAATTCAAAGTCCTTCTTTCACAAAGTGAAACACACTTTGCTCTGGTTTAGTTTCAAAGCAGGGAAAAATCAGCACACAAGTCAGTCAGTAAAGCAGTCATGAAACACAACGATCAGATAATCCTCCACAATGGCCAAACCCACAGGCTGCTATTTATAGCAGCCTCACTAATTTTCACAGCCCCACCCAACCACAGGTGGCCTCATTTTCTTTGATAATAATCTCTCAGTTGTTGTTGCCTATGCATCGCTCTCCGCATGCGTGGCTGTATCATTAACTCTTGTTCTGAATCCAAGGAGGAGCTAGATAATTGATCTCCTTCTGAGCTGTCTGCCACACTCTCCTTCTCCCTGTCACTCATGTCTTCTTGGTCAGAGGAGCCTTCATCAGCAGATTCCACCGGGGGCAAACCAGGCCTGCAGCATGTGGATGTCTCCCCCACAGCCACAGTCCTTGGGGCAGGAGCTGGGCCAGAGCTAACCACAACACTAAGAATATTTTTTGCACCTGAATTCAGACTCCCTATTATCAAAGATTGGTTTGAATTGCTACTTTTCGCATTTTATCTGGGTAACTATCTGAGAGTATGACTTGCTCTCTAATGCCAGAAAAAATATTTTTATTGATATCAGTGTAGGCTGATATCCATAAAGGCAAGGAACGTTAGGATATACTCTACTTGCATAATTGTATAAATGTTCCTTGTTAATCAAATGGGAGAGAGATAAACAAAGCATATTCCAAGGGAACATTCCTAAACAATAACTATTTACAGTATTTCCTTTTTCTGCCCTCAGCACTGATGGACTCTAACCTATAGAAGCCATTCTCTATCTAATTGGAAAATGAAATGTGAATATTTAGTGCTACAACAGACGTGATTTACTATTGTCTTCATAGTGATACTTTAAATTGCCTTCACCATGATCCATAAGCATTTGAATACTGTTATATTTCATTATCAGAATAAAAATAATTCTTAAAGGATTTGTGTCTTTATATATAATAACCATTCCTCCCTCCCTCTCCCTCTAGATAGGCCACTATTATCATTTAATAGGGCACACTGAATAATGCTAAACAGGCACGAGCAAAATATATCATTGCAAGTAACTTTTCCTATCAATAAATGAAATTTCAGCAGTTTTCCTATTAATGAATTATCTAGAGAAATATTTGCTGAAGAACTTCTATGAATAATTTTAGTTTCTTGATTTGCAGTGCTCAGATTATGAGTATTTTGTGCTCAGGGATATTTGTGGTGTCACAAATTCCGCAAGCTTATTTCTTCTTGCCTGAGCAGCAACAGCAGCAACTTTAAAAATGTGTGTGATTTATAAATGTCTAAAGACACAACAGTACATTTAGAGAAATGCAAATAGAAAAAAAAATCTCCTTAAATAATCAGCGAAATTTTAGATGGATGAACTTTATTATACCATGAAAAATGAAGTGCAACAAAACTATCATAAAAGTGAGTGTGTCTGTATCTAATGCTACTTTTTTTGTATTTTTTTCAGTTCTATCTTTTCTTTTTGAGTTCCAGAAAACATGAGTCTAGAGTTCTAGACAGCCCTTGGCCCATTTTTAAAAATGTAGGAGTAAGACTGCAATGTGAGTAGTTATAGTTTGCATACATAGGATACACTGCTCCAAGCGCAATATCTATTTTAACTTATATATCTGCTTTGTTATTTACTGCCTTATTCAAAGTGAGAAACACAATACAGCACTCTGAAGAATGTACACAACCCAAATATTCCCTCCCCCACTTTTATTGTTGTCAATCTTGATACAGAGTGGTCCAGTGGTTAGAATGCAGTACTGCAGACTATTTCTGCTGTTTGCTGTTGTCAAGCAGTTTGGTAGTTCGAGTCTTCTCGGCTCAAGATTGGCTCAGCCTTCCATACATCCAAGGTCCGTAAAATGAGGACCCAGATTGTTGGGGGCAGTATGTTGCCTCTGTAAACTGCTTAGGGTGGGGACTGTAAAGCACTGTGAAGGGATGTATAGAGTAAGTCTAAGTGCTATTAGTATTGCTACATTTTATTATCTCAATATAAAGATATTTATGTGGCATTAAGTGTTAATACAGTGTTCCCTCGATTTTCGCGGGTTCAAACTTCGCGGATAGCCTATACCATGGTTTTTTAAAAAAATATTAATTTAAAAATACTTCACGGGTTTTTTTCTATACCACAGTTTTTCCTGCCCGATGATGTCATACATCATCGCTAAAATAAATAACAAAAAATTAATTATTGTTAATAAATAATTATTACTGGTGAGTACCAGTAATAATGGTGAGTAAATGGTTGTTAAGGGAATGGGAAATGGTAATTTAGAGGTTTAAAGTGTTAAGGGAAGGCTTGTGATACTATCCATAGCCAAAAATGGTGTATTTACTTCTGCATCTCTATTTCGCAGAAATTCGACTTTCGCGGGCAGTCTCAGAACGTATCCCCCGCAAAAATCGAGGGAACACTGTATCCCATTCTTTAGAGAACTCAGAATATTGGAAATAAAGAAAAGAGAAAGAAATATCAGTATTAATTATGATATTGGTATTATAAAACAAAACTATTTGTCTTTTTAATACAAAATTGAGTGTAACATTAAGAAATGGAGGAAACTGCTACAAATTACATCACAATATAATAATAATAATAATAATAATAATAATAATAATAATAATAATAATAATAATAAACATTTATTTATAATTCCCTTTTAACAAAGGGCATAAGAGCATGTTAGCAATAGCACTTTTTTATAGAGCCAACATATTGCCCCCACAATCCAGGTCCTCATTTTACCCATCTCGGAAGGATGGAAGGCTGAGTCAACCTTGAGCTGGTGGTGAGATTTGAACCGCTGACCTGCAGATCTAGCAGTCAACCCTAGTGGCCTGCAGTACTGCACTCTATTCACTGCACCACCTCGGGTCATATTTGTTGTACAATGAAGATTTTGGTCTTAAGCTGACTACACAGTACTAAAATCCCCATTGGTTTTTTTTTTTAATTAAAGGGGAAAAAATAGATAAGAAAACAAATTTAACAAAAGCTAAAGTACCAAGAACAGAAAAGGAGAAAAGAGGGGGGAAATGATCTATTAAATTTCCAACTTTCCTTTTTTTATATATATTTGCTAATTTTCTATTTGGTGAACATTTGAGCCAAGGGTGGGTTCCTCCTGGTTTGGACCAGTCTGTCAGAACCGGTAGTGATCTGCTGCTGATGTCACAATGATGTCACTGAACTGGATCGGTCAGTGCCAGTGTGTGGGCACTACCAACTTTTTAATTTTTTTTTCTGTGCATGCGCAGAAGCCAAGTTTACAGCACTATGTATGCAAGGCCCATCTTGTTTTTGGCATTTTAATTTTTTTGCACTGCGCATGCGCACGTGGCCACATGGCATGGGAGGAAGTGAGCTGGCAGCGAAGTAAGCTGGAAACCACCCCTGATTTGAACTCTCTTAGAAACCAAACTGTAAATGATGATATTTGCCTTGCTATGTGATGTGATGTATGTATGTATGGAGACTGTTATTGCTTAAATTCGGTTAAATCTCTGCTGTGTGTATATACTGTTGGTTTAACCATCTCTGTGTTTTTTCCAAGTTTAATCATATATTTTCAGCATTGTATCTCTCTTTTAATGTTGTGCAAAAAAAATTCTCCCTGCTGTAAGCATATATCTCATTAAATCATGGCCTGTCTTGTTGATTATTTTTTCTGAAATTATACCTAGTAAGAAAAGTTGTGCTTTCATTTCAGATTTAAATTCTTTTTTTTTCATTGTATTATGAATATTTTGAGCACTTTTGTTTTGTTTTTAGACTGTCACTTCACTTTGTGATATACTTTAAAATTTGGAAGGGAAAATTCTTCAGAATCTTGTAGGGTTTTTCTTTCTTTCTTTTTAACGGAGAATATTTTCCTCAATCTACTGACAGTTTCTTTTCACTTTTAATCAGGTTCTCTCTAAAATTCTTTTTGCTGCCATTTGTAATCATTTATCTTGGGTGGTACATGCATTTTCATGATAGCAATTCATCTTAACCAAAATAACTTTCAGTTCTTCCACTGAGGTCTCTCTTAACTTCTCACCTTCACATCCTAAATGTGCAGCAAGCTGCATACATTAGGTGAAAACAAAACAGAAAAAACCCCATCTGATATTAAGTAATACTGTATTTTGTAGTCATTATGTGAAACCAAACTCTTTAGAAAAAGCTGTAATGTTGGGAAAGATGGAAGCAAGCAAGCAAGCAGGTGAATTGCCTCCAGTTACTATGGTGATGGGAGGACCATTAAGCAAACTGAAGATTTGGGACATAGCATCATGGAGAAAATCTATCTTTCTATGTACTTGCATATAATCAATCCAAAGCAATAGCAAAGTTTTCCAGCAGTGGATAGTTACCAATGGTGAGTTGCTCCCGGTTTGGCCCAGTTCTTAGAACCGTAGTGGAGGTGATGGAGGCTCCCTCCACCTACCCAGAATGTGCGTGCAGCTACTAAAGGGCTTTAGAATGCACTACTGATAGTTACAGTATGTATACTATTTGTATTAGTTCTGTCACAGGAAGGTAGGAAGGCTTTGATTCAATTAGATTATATTTCCTCTGGTAGGTCAAGAGGCCAACTATGGATAGTTGAGATTTGGACTTGCTGTAGAACTGTCTGATAATCTTCAAAGAAAGAAAATGACTGCATTACTATTTCTTTTTTTAACCTTTAATCTCATTCTAGAGTTCAATTCACATCCATTTTTTCCTTTGCCATCCAAGAATATGTCATGCCAGATGTTCCTACTGCAAGCCAACATTTCTCAAATGCGATGTCAACATGTATTAATTCAGGTTTATAAACATTTTAATAGGGTTGTAATATTGGAGGCAGGTTTTGGGACAGGGTTTCCTAGGCACTTATTTTCTTACCATAATGAATGTCATTTGGAATGTGATTGCAGATATCCCAACTGCCGACCACATGCTCATGTCAGCCTGATTTGTTATTGTTGTTGTTATTATTATTATTATTATTATTATTATCATCATCATCATCATCATATCTGAGAACAGATAGAAAGGTGATTCTAGTCAAGGACATCTGAAAGATGCCAAAATTATAAATCATCTTAGCATACGCTCAGCATATATAGTGTACACATTGTATAACAATAGCCTACACTGTGGAAACAGGAAATTTTAGCCAGATCTGTGTTTGATTCAGATCAAGGTAATTGACAAACTCCCTTCACAAGATCCCCATAATAACTGCTTTTCCAGCATGCCCTGGGATAGCAATCCTCCTTCTGAGTTGGCATACACCATAGACTCCTGGAAGAAAGGTTTATTTTTATTTATTTATTTTGTCCAATACATAATGAGGGTTTTAGTGGGTATATATATATATAGTAAAAGACATGATGAAGGTTATAGAGGAGATACTCAAAGTAAAATATATCTAAGAAAGAATAGAAAAGAAGGTATAGTAATAGAACATATCAATGAAAGAATAGAAGAAGAGATATAGGAATAAAAGAAAGATATAGGAGATATAGGATAGCAATAGGACAGGGGACGGAAGGCACTCTAGTGCACTTGTACTCGCCCCTTACTGATTATCATTTCTTTTTTATAGTCCTAAACATGGCTTTGTTTTCATTTTCAACCCTGAGGATGGGCTGCAGCATGTGTCCTAAAGCTTGGAAGATTAAACTTCTGATCATAGTCACTAAAAAAAGTTATATTTGCCATGAAAAAAACAACAACTATTATTGTCAATAACTATTATTGTTTCTTACTTTGCTGATGTGATTTTCTCGTAGCTAGAGTGACCCAGATTGGATCCTGCAACAAACATTTGTACATAGTCCCACTTTCATTTCTACATACACAAACTTACAAAGAATTGATAAAGAAATAAAGGGAGACTAGTATGGATCTAGTTCAAGCTATTTAACTTTCATCAGCTAGGCATGTCCTTCTAGGAATTGAACTTGGACTACTTGCCTTGTTAGGCAGCAAGCTCCTTCCCATAATAGGGCCAGGCTATTTATGGGACCGTCTCCTGTCGCACATGTCCCAGAGACCAGTAAGAGCACACAGAGTTGGCTTCCTCTAGATCCCGTCGACTAAGCAATGCAGGTTGGTGGGGCTTCAGGGGAGGGCCTTCTCTGTTGCCATCCCAACTCTATGGAATCAACTCCCCCCCACCCACTGCTCCCATCCTACTGATCTTCTGCAAGGCTGCAAAGACCTGGCTTTGCTGGCAGGTTTGGGGGCCAAGAATTGACATCTGTCATGGCCAAATTGTGTGAATGGTATGCATGTATGTTGATTGGTTTGTTAAACTGTGGATTTTAATTGGGGTTTTATAGTTTTTAATAGTTTTATAGTTATAGTTTTATATTTTACTTCTTTAATTGTATTGTATTTGTATTTGTATGTCATTGTAAGCTTTGGGATTGGGCAGCATAGAAGTCAAACAAACAAACAAACAGACAGACAGACAGACAGACAGACAGACAAACAAACAAATAGATAAATAAATAAAATATTTGTGTATACCCGGTGACTTAACAGAAAAAACATTATATCTATCTATCTATCTATCTATCTATCTATCTATCTATCTATCTATCTGCCTACCTACCTATCTATCTATCTATCTATCTATCTATCTATTGTGTGTGTGTGTGTGTGAGAGAGAGAGAGAGAGAGAGAGAGTAGATAGGTAGGTATGTTTGGGAAGGGGGGACAAGTAACTTCCTATAGCATAGTTTTTGTGCAATCCTTTTTTACCTGATGTATGATGTATTACTAATTGAAGCATTTGGATAACTAGTAATTTCAAGGGCTACTTGCATTTCAGTCTACATGTTGTTTCAAAGGTGCAGAAATAAGGTGTGAACCAAATTTCTCAAAACCCTTAAAGTCACTAAAAATTTATATTTGCCATGAAAAAACCCCAACTGTTATTGTCAATAACTATTATTGTTTCTTATTTTGCTGTGATTTTCTCATAGCTGCAGTGTAACATGGAATATATAACCAACCGTTATCAAACTGATATTTCAGGGAAGACAGCTACTTCATATAGGAATTTCTTCATTAGGGTGTGCAGTAGTTTCCTATAAAAACAAAATTGCCGATTTGATCTCATGTAGTAACCTTAGCAGAAAAACCCTGGAGAAAAAAAATGGCTATTTGAAATAGAATATGTGTTCCTACAGAGTTTGTACATGATAAACATCCTGTAACCAAAATGCAGATGTTTGTTATGTTGAATAGTATTTTTTAGTATTCACAGAAGGATTTAATTATCAGACCTTTATTGTTTTCATTATTCTGTGCATACTTAACGATCCTTTAAGAAAAACAGAGAGACCTTGATAAACAAATAAAATATCAATAAAATATTGTGCTTTTACCTGTCTTACAGTTATTTGGAATTGTCATAGCACCATCTTTTCACATTGCAAATAGTCCTTTATTTAATGATGTCTCAATTTATTTATTTAATCTTCAATTGTGGTCTCCCTTATAGCATTCTTACTATCAATTGACCTATTCTGTCCATGATGGTGACTCTTGAATTCATAAAACACATTTTCACTATCAATAAGACATTCCACTTCTGGCTGCCCTTGTCAACAATGAGAAGCAGATTTATCCAAATTGGCTGTCTCAAAGTGCCCAAAACAGCTTCAAAGGCCTTGACTTGCCTTTCAGTAAGTCTGGCTATTTTTTAATTCCAAGGAGCAAATCTAGAAGAATATTTGCTAACCCATTTGTCTACTAATTTGTATTCAGCCTGAATGAGCCAATAATAACTGTGCGCACAGCAAATGCACAGTCTTTCACCGAACCTGAAATGTTCATGTTTGTCTTTGGTAAAGGTAGAAAAACTAGCAGTTTAATATTGGTGATAAACATACTTGACAATTATGTAACCCTACTGGCAAAAGTTATTTGAAGTTGGAGTTCATCTGAAGTTTGTATGTGATATGTTTCTCTGTTTGTATTTATGTGTTATTTATTTCTAAACATGCTTGTATAATTTACCTAGTCTAGATTTTTCCGTGTTCTAATTCCTAACAAGAAAATTTCATGTTTATGTTTCACATTGGAATTGTATTGCATTCAGTTTTGCTCACTACACTATAAAATAGACTTGAGACTCTAGAAAAAGTATAGAGGAGAGCAATCAGGATGGTCAGGAGACTGGAGACTAAAACAAATGAAAAACATTTGCAGGAACTGGGCATGGCTGGTTTAGTGAAGAGAAGGACAAGGGGAGACATGATAGCAGTGTTCCAATATTTGAAGGGCTGCCACAGATAAGAGGGGGTCAAGCTATTTCCCAAAGCACTTGAAGGCCAGATAAGGAATAATGGATGGAAATTGATCAAGGAGACATTCAACCTAGAAATAAGGAAGAACTTTCTGACAATGAGAACAATCAATCAATGGAACAGCTGGCCTTCAGATGTTGTGGGAACTTCATCACTTGAGACTTTCAAGAAGAGATTGGACTACCATTTATCAGAATGTAGGGTCTCCTGCTTGAAGGGGGGGGGTTGAACTAGATGACCTATAAGGTCCATTCCAACTCTGCTAATTTGTAATCTAAGTTGAGCTCATTGGGATGTCACATAAAAACAATACTCTACACTGGTGAGTTTTAGACCAATCCTGACTCTGAGTATTATAATTCAGACTTTAAGTTCCATCTACCTAACTTACAAAAATGCCACCTTCTGTTTGAATAGTCAAAAAACAGGAAAAACAGACATGCAGAGACAGGAGGTCTACCCAGAAATGCCCTGATGCCACCTACTTCTGAGAGTGCCATGTCTTTATGATATCAGCTGCAGTGTGTACACTGGAGCAACTTTCCACTATAGTTCAAATGTCCATGTCCTCTCTGTATATCTTTTTTAATCCATGGTATACCAATATCCTGTTGTGAAGCTTTATAGAAAACCCTCAACCATACTAACTCATTTAATGTATATTTATCACTAAGTTTTGTGCAATAGTAGAAATTCTGTTTTCTTTTATCTTGAACTGAGTTAATGCCTATGCTTTTTTCTGGGGATTTGCAATCTTCTAAGTGATGCTCCACCCTAGAGAAAGCAAACATACTAGTTCATGATCTTGTTAATATTTACTATCATACTTTCCTTTAGGCAACATAGCAGGAGAACATGTACCAAATTGGTTTTATCACACCCCAGCTCGGAAGTCACCTTTTCCAAAGGTCTTTTTGGGTATCAATATTTGTTCCCCAACCACAACAGACAGATGTCTGAGAACAAAAAAATTATATGCTTCATAAGAATATTGTTCAGTCCCACAGTTTAAAAAATGAACAGCAGCACATGTAAGAATTCTCCTCAGAGTACAAAGCTTTTTTCAAATCTAAAGCAATTGTATTCCCTGACACCAACCAAACTGCTATAATTGAATTTTGTGCAGATACTGGATTATTCATTCAAAAAGTAGTAAGTAATTTTATTGTGCCTGTTTCATACCACTGTGACATTATTATGTCGGAACATTCAGTGTTGTACGACTTTCAGAAAAAGAAATGCGTATGATGGGAAATATGTTGATTTTGAACCTATACAACCACATTTAAATTGACAGGAACTGCCAAAATAAAGTATTATTTATGTAAAGGATAAGCAAAAAATTGTCATAGAGATACAACTCCAATAAACCTTTGCCATCAAGGCCATAGATGAAGAATGTTAGAAATTAAAGTCAAGCAACCTCAACCTCACATGCCCATGTTTAGATTAATCTCATTTGTGTTCCAGTGTGTAGTCAGAAGAGAAATACCCTGTTCTGTTACCCAAGGAGTTATCTGATACAAATACAGAATAATAGACTGGAAGGAACCTGGTCCAACACCCTGCTCAAGCAGGCGGCCCTATGTCATTCAGACAAGTAGCTTGCCAGTCTTTTCTTAAAAGCGTCCAGTGATGAAGAACCCAAACTGGTTAATTGTTCTCATCTTTGAACTGGTGTTATACAAAGCTCACTACCCTGCTGAATGCCATGGAGACGTGGACTGTATACAGGAGACATGCTAGGTAATTGAACCATTTCCACATGACCTGCCTCCCTAGAATTCTGATGATCTGAAGGAAGGATAAGGCACCAGATACTGAAGTCTTCCCAAGAGCAGGCCTGCCATCAATTCCCACCCTGCTGATGAAAGCCCAGACATGGTCTAGGATGCCAGACCATTGCATCCCTAAACAGCTCCTCTATGGTGAGCTGTCTAAAGGAAAGTCATCACATGGGGGACAAAGGAAGCAATACAAAGACATGTTGAAAGCCTCCTTCAAGTCCCTTGATATCAACACCACCTCCTGGGAAACCCCGCCACAAGATTGACCAACATGGAGCACGCTGATCCGCCAGATTTCTAAGACCAGAAGGACAGTCATAACAGAAGAGAAGTGAGCATTCCGCAAAGCCAGAGCTACAAATGCTGCAACAATGGTGCCCGCACAAGTCTGCTCAACATGTGGCAGAACATTTCATGCCCATATAGGCCTTACCAGCCACCAGCGGACACATCACATACAGCCCACAACCCATTACATGTCAAGGTCCTCTTCGAACATAATGGATGGACATTTATTTTTATTTATTTATTTATTTTATTTATTAGATTTGTATGCCGCCCCTCTCCGAAGACTTGGGGCGGCTAACAACAATATAAAAAGACAATGTAAACAAATCTAATATTAAAAGACAATCTAAAAACCCCCAATTTAAAGAACCACTCATACATACTAGCATACCATGTATAAATTCTATAAGCCTAGGGGGAAGGGAAATTTCAATTCCCCCATGCCTGACGACAGAGGTGGGTTTTAAGGAGCTTGCGAAAGGCAAGGAGGGTGGGGGCAACCCTGATATCTGGGGGGAGCTGGTTCCAGAGGGTCGGGGCCGCCACAGAGAAGGCTCTTCTCCTGGGTCCTGCCAAACAACAATGCTTAGTCGACGGGACCCGGAGAAGGCCAACTCTGTGGGACCTATCATCATAATCATACAAACAGGAAGAAAACTTTAAAATGTGGTTTTTGAAATCTATGTCTTGTTTGGCATTGATCAACTTGGATCTTGGTTCTAGTTTTTGTTTATAACTTTTGGGGTAGGAGAGGGATATGCTAACATATGAGAGGCAAACATTTTCTATTAAAATGCTAGTGAGCATGATTGAAAACTGCTTGCTAGGGCAAAGATTTCTGCCTCAGAAATAATTATTTAGTTTACGGGATAAGGATGAGCTCACTCTCCTCCAAGAGTGTTAACTATTCATTTCAGAAGGATTTCCTTCTCAATAAGTCGAGTCTGTGCTTTCCATCTGGTATGATCTCCCCAAGCAGATATTTATGCAAGCAGCTCGTCAGGGAGCTGAAAGCAAGCAGGAGGCCTGTCATCTCCAGCTTCATTCAAGAGGAACTGAATGCTGTCGTGACACAGTAATGCTATTTGAAGTTGGTGTGTCAGATGGGGATAGTTTTCCCTCAAACAAGCAGGAAAGGTAGACTTCGCTTACCTTTCAGTTCAGATAGAAGCTGCTTCATTTAATTTTCCTCCTGGTACCTTTCTGGCTTACTAAGTTTTCTAAGTTAGCGTTGGTGACCTTGAAAGTCTTGACAGATGCATGGCTAGGCAATTTTCAGAGAGCTGTTTAATGAAGTTCCAAAAAGAATCCTCCTTTTTCAAATATTGATCTGATTTGTAACATATTTATATTACATGCCCTTTTTAAGATCTCAGTTTGCACCAGAGGTAGGTTCCTACTGGTTTGGACCAGTTCTATAGAACTGTTAGTAACTTGACAATCTGGGTCGCTGAAACTAGCAGCAGCCTGTCACAACCCTGAGCTGGTTCTATTGGCGGTGCCATAGGAGCCGCCATATTGTTTTTGGCTTCTGCGCATGTGCAGAAGCTTTTTTCAGTACTGTGCATGCACATGCAGCACATCCCTGAGCAAACCAGCAGTAGCAGAATCTAGAACTCAACCCTGGTTTGCATAATTTTAAATAGCTGTTACTCCAACATAATTACTCCAACATAAGCTAACAATTTTAAATGAGACAGCAGGACTCAAAGATGGGAGATTTGTATAATTTTCTCATAGTTAAAAGCATCTTCATGGTTCAGGATTCCTTCAAAAACATGGTTCCAGAAAAGGTAAAAGAAATCAGATTTAATTATTAACCTACTTTCTCAGTAACCAAATGTAAGTCAGTTTACAATGATTAAACACATTAAAAAGTGTCCTATCCATTGCGTGGTTTGCCAGGAAAAAAAGTTGTCTTTGGCATCTATGATTATTATTGGAAATTGCCAAAAACAACCTACAGCATCTATTTGACTTTGTTGATGGACAACATGAAACTCCAACTTGAAATTTGGGGGCATTTTATGTAAAGAATGGATTAATAGAAACATAGAAACATAGATGTCTGACGGCAGAAAAAGACCTCCTGGTCCATCTAGTCTGCTTTAAAGGTCTTTAAAGGTCATAATCTTTCATGCTGTCTCCTTTGCACCTGATCCAATTCAGAATCCCCTTGTTTTTGGTTTAGTCAGGTGGAGAAAAATATTTGAGTAACCTTGGCAATTCAGTTATCGATATTCCATAGCTTCATCTATATTCCTCCATCTATAGCTTAGAAGACTGACGGCAGAAAAAGACCTCATGGTCCATCTAGTCTGCCCTTATACTATTTCCTGTATTTTATCTTACAATGGATATATGTTTATCCCAGGCATGTTTAAATTCGGTTACTGTGGATTTACCAACCACGTCTGCTGGAAGTTTGTTCCAAGGATCTACTACTCTTTCAGTAAAATAATATTTTCTCATGTTGCCTTTGATCTTTCCCCCAACTAACTTCAGATTGTGTCCCCTTGTTCTTGTGTTCACTTTCCTATTATAAACACTTCCCTCCTGAACCTTATTTAACCATTTAACATATTTAAATGTTTCGATCATGTCCCCCCTTTTCCTTCTGTCTTCCAGACTATACAGATTGAGTTCATTAAGTCTTTCCTGATACGTTTTATACTTAAGACCTTCCACCATTCTTGTAGCCCGTCTTTGGACCCGTTCAATTTTGTCAATATCTTTTTGTAGGTGAGGTCTCCAGAACTGAACACAGTACTCCAAATGTGGTCTCACCAGCGCTCTATATAAGGGGATCACAATCTCCCTCTTCCTGCTTGTTATACCTCTAGCTATGCAGCCAAGCATCCTACTTGCCTTTCCTACTGCCCGACCACACTGCTCACCCATTTTGAGACTATCAGAAATCACTACCCCTAAATCCTTCTCTTCTGAAGTTTTTGCTAACACAGAACTGCCAATGCAATACTCAGATTGAGGATTCCTTTTCCCCAAGTGCATTATTTTACATTTGGAAACATTAAACTGCAGTTTCCATTGCTTTGACCATTTATCTAGTAGAGCTAAATCATTTACCATATTACAGACTCCTCCAGGAATATCAACCCTATTGCACACTTTAGAGTCATCGGCAAATAGGCAAACCTTCCCTACCAGACCTTCCCCTATGTCACTCACAAACATATTAAAAAGAATAGGACCCAGAACAGACCCTTGTGGCACACCGCTTGTAACCTGTCCCTGCTCAGAATACTCGCCATTAACAATAACTCTCTGATGTCTATGCTTCAGCCAGCTTGAAATCCACTGAACTATCCAGGGATTAAGTCCAATCTTCACTAATTTATCTATCAGCTCTTTATGTGGAACCGTATCAAAGGCTTTGCTGAAGTCCAGATAGGCAATATCCACGGCACCACCTTGATCCAACACCTTTGTGACATAGTCAAAGAAATCAATGAGATTAGTCTGACATGATTTGCCTTCAGTAAAGCCATGCTGATTTGGGTCCAATAAGTTATTGTTTTTTAGGTGCTGATTTATCTTCTTTTTGAGTAGAGTCTCCATCATTTTAACTACAACTGATGTCAAGCTAACTGGCCTGTAGTTCCCAGCTTCTTCTCTACTGCCCTTCTTGTGGATAGGCACAACACTGGCCATTCTCCAATCCTCAGGAACATCTCCTGTTAACAGGGATTGGTTAAACAAATCAGTCAGGGGGGCAGCAATGACAGATCTGAGTTCTTTAAGAACTCTGGGGTGGATGCCATCTGAACCAATTGCCTTATTTATCTTTAATCGTTCAAGTTCTTCTAAGACATCAGCTTCTAAGATCACTGGAGCTGAATCCGTACAGCTGGAAGCAATGCTATATCCCTTTATAGTATTATTTTGTAAGGTGTTTTTTGAGAAAACTGAACAGAAGTAGCTATTGAAATGGTCAACTATCTCCTTATTCCCTTCAATACATGTGTTATTCCCGGTACTAAGCTTTGTGGTGCTGCAGTTTTTCTTCTTCCTATCACTAATATATCTGAAGAAGGTTTTATCCCCCTTCTTTACAGATTTTGCAATTTCTTCCTCTTTTGAGGCTTTAGCAGCATATATTATCTGTTTCGCCTCCTTCTGTCTCATTTTATACACCTCTCTATCAGCTATACTTCCAGACTCTTTATACCTCCTATAGGCAGCCTTTTTTTCATTGACTATAGCCATTACATCATTGCTAAACCATAGCGGTTTCTTCTTCCTTTTACCTTTAGTTATTTGCTTTACATAAAGTCTTGTGGCTTTTAAGATGGCCTTTTTTAATACAGTCCACTGGGTGCTCGCTCCTGCCATTTTATCCCTCCCCTTTAATTCATTATTTAAATATTCCCCCATTGCATTAAAATTTGTTTTTCTGAAATCCAATACTTTGGTTGCAGTATAGGATTGCTCACAATCAGTTTTTACATCAAACCACAAACATAGATGGTCACTGCAACCTAAATTTTCTCCCACCTTGACCTCTGAAACCCAATTCCCATTTGTAAAAACTAAATCTAGAATATTCTCCCCTCTAGTTGGTGTCTTAACTAGCTGTGCCAGAGCTGCTCCTGTAAAGGCCTCTACTATATTCTTACTTTTGCATGTAAGGGCATTGGGGATATTCCAGTCAACATCAGGCATGTTGAAATCACCCATAACCACAATATCTCCCTTTACTGCCATTAGGGTAATTTCATCCACCATCTTGTTGTCATGTTCCTCAGATTGCCCTGGAGGCCTATAGATCACCCCAATTCTAATGACAGAACCGTCTTTATTTTGCATGCAAATCCAGAGGGTCTCCAGATCTTTACATGTATTTTGAATTAGTATTGTTTTTAGACTTTCTTTAACATAAATGGCTACTCCACCTCCCCTTCTCTCTATTCTATCCTTCCTATACAGTGTATATCCTGGTATGGATATTTCCCATTCATTAGAATCCTTAAACCATGTCTCAGTTATGGCAACCAGATCCAAATTATCTCTAGATATTATGGCCATTAACTCACAGAGCTTGTTACTCAAGCTTCGAGCATTCATGCACATTACCCGAAGAACATTATTTTCATTATTAGTTTGCCCCTTATCATCAACAACTACATCTATTTTATTTACAGCTCCCTTTTCATAAGCTTCCAGAAACTGATTTATCCTCATTGGTCGGGGACAGAAATCATCCACATCTGGTACATCTCTGTCCCTTTTACCTAGTTTAAATGCCTGTCCAAAAAAGTTCTGAATTCCTCACTGAGCACCTGGGTACCACTGTATGATGGATGCAAACCATCCCTCTTAAACAACTCCCTATTAGACCACCTACTGACATCATGACTTACATAGCCAAAACCTTCAGCTTTACACCACTGTCTTAACCACACATTAAACTCTCTGATACAAGTTGTTTTATCCTCCTGGCCACAAACCGGTAACACCTCTGAGAAAGTCACTGAATCAGTTATTTTACCCAGCTCCATACTTAGACATTGAAAATCTCTTTAACTACATTAACAGCTTCCCAATGACAGATGGAAAAATGTGCTTGCTGCAAATTTTTTATAAACCAAAATGCACACTGGATTTGGATGGCAAAATCTTCCATGTTTTTTTTTTACAATGTAGGTGATTCACTGCAGTCAGAAAATAATACTGAATCTCAAAGGTGCTTTTTAAAAAGGCAACTGGAATGAAGAAGAAAACTTTTCACTTCTCTTCCAAGAAGCTTCATCAGTGATTAAACTTTCTTGGATAAGAAGTGGGACATTTTCTTCATCATCTTCAAGGAAAAAGCAATCCAGTTGCTTTTTGAAAAAGCACCTTGGAGACAACTAGAACCTGGATGAGTGAGCATCTCTGCAGACAATAACACTGAATCAAGACTTCACAAGGAAGAAAAATCAATTGAGAATGTATTAAAAGACATGAAATAAGATGATGCAGCAGATATGAAGCATATTAAGAATCCATCTCAGTATAATATAATAGTGATGGTGAACCCTTTTTGGTTCATGTGCCAAAAGTGGGGAGCGTGGGGGTCACACACATGTGTGCCCACACCCATAATAATAATAATAATAATAATAATAATAATAATAATAATAATAATAATAATAATAATAATAATAATTATTATTATTATTATTATTATTATTTATTGACTCGGGGCGGCTCACAACAATAATAAAAACAATATTATATTAGAACAAATCTAATATTAAAAAACATATAAAACCCTATCATTATTTAAAAAACCAAACAACACATTCATACCAAACATAAAACAAAGTATAAAAGAGCCTGGGGGAAAGGTGTCTCAACTCCCCCATGCCTGGCGGGATAAGTGAGTCTTGAGTAGTTTATGAAAGACAGGGAGGGTGGGGGCAGGTCTAATCTCTGGGGGGAGTTGATTCCAGAGGGCCGGGGCTGCCACAGAGAAGGCTCTTCCCCTGGGGTCCGCCAAACGACATTGTTTAGTCGACGGGACCCGGAGAAGGCCAACTCTGTGGGACCTTATCGGTCGCTGGGATTCGTGCAGTAGCAGGCGGTTCCGGAGGTACTCTGGTCCAATGCCATGTAGGGCTTTAAAGGTCATAACCAACACTTTGAATTGTGACCGGAAACTGACCGGCAGCCAATGCAAGCCACGGAGTGTTGTAGAAACGTGGGCGAATCTGGGAAGCCCCATGATGGCTCTCGCGGCTGCGTTCTGCACGATCTGAAGTTTCCGAACACTTTTCAGAGGTAGCCCCATGTAGAGAGCGTTGCAGTAATCGAACCTCGAGGTGATGAGGGCATGAGCGACTGTGAGCAATGACTCCCTGTCCAAATGGAGCCACAACTGGTGCACCAGGCAAGCCTGGGCAAACACCCTCCTCGCCACAGCCGAAAGATGATGTTCCAATGTCATCTGTGGATCGAGGAGAATGCCCAAGGACGCCCATAATTCCATGAGCCCCCAGATATGCATGATGACCCCACTTCCTGGCACGCAATGGCATTTTTTGTTCTCCCTGGGGTTCAGAGACTTTCTAGGAGACTTTCTAGGAGCCTGGAGATGACAAAAATGGCCTCTCTTCCCTCTGCAGGTCCTCTGGAGGCCCATTTCAAGTTGGGAAACAGGCCATTTCCAGCCTCTGGAGGACCTCGGGGAGGGGAGGCCATTTTGCAGCTTGGGGAAAGCAAAAAAATGGGCCTTCCCCACCCACTCCAGAGGCTGAAAACTGGCTGTTTCCCAGTAGACCCGGAAGATCCAAAAATTAGCTGGCATGCACGTCACACCTGAGTGCATGCCATAGGTTCACCATCATGATAATAGAAAGATTAATCAAATGAATCAGTTAAGTTAATTGACTAAAATGATTATATTCAATTGTAAAGTAGAAACTATCAAAACATTTTCAGAAGAAAAAGTCAGATTACATTAAACCAAAAAACTATATAAAATTTCAACTCCTGGCAGCCTTTGAGCACACTTAAGACCTTCAAAATATTTAATGATAAAGAAAAAATCATATTTATCACTTGCTTAAAATAGTTTTCAGATGAACATTCAAAAGTACAGAAATAAAATAAGTGACATCTAGTGAACTAGTTTTCCACTGAACTTTTGATGATTCGTTCTTCCAATTTAAATTCACTGGATTCTCACAGCTCTTCATTTTTTCATTATCAGACTGCCATACTTCTTCATCACATCAGGACATTATTTTTAGTTGTATCAAAACTTACTATATTATTTGATCACTTATATCTAAAGTCTCCTTATTTCTTATTAAAATAACCATTTTCCTTTATTACAAAGTATATTTACAACATAAATATATTCGAAAAAGTACTAATATTCCAAAAAGGCATTAAATTAAAAGTATAACCATAATATATCTTAGAATTCACTAATTAATAGAAAATATGTATTCTTCCATGAGGATACAATAAAAGAGGTGTTTCATATTTTCACTTCAATTTTTGGACTGGTTTCAGTCTTTAAAGCAGGAGGTCCCTGTATAGAATTTCTCATGTATCATCCTACACAGATGGGTACATAAAAGATGTATATATATTTTCTTATATATATTTTCTTCAAATAATTTGGAGATAGGAATGGCCCCTAGAGCAAGACTGATGTTCCATTTAATTCCTTATCACCCTTAACTCCATATCTTTAACATACAAGTTTTGTTCAGAGTCCTTCTGAAGAAGAGTTCAGATGTTCTGCTGTTTTTCCATCATCTTTGTTCAAACCATTAAAAAACCCATCAAATTAACAAATCAATTTTCAATAAGACTTCCTATAAGATAGGAAGAAAGGACTACAGGCAATGAATGATTTGTTGCTCCTTCAAATCAAAGTGGATTTGAGAACTTGGTGAAGCTATTTATGGTAAACCAAATACTTACAAGCAGGACTTTGTATAAATAAAACTTGCAAGCAACATTTTAAAAATTTGGTTGAATATGAAGACTCACAGGTGAGTCATATCTGACTGAAGACGTTTCCAAACAACAGAGATGATGGCCATTTGTGAAGAATGAAGGATTGGCAAACAGACTGCTTCTTCAAAATCTTTCTAGAGAGAGAACAGTCACTTGTGGACTTGAGCATCAGGAGCAGAGGGAACTAATAAAGACATTAAACCAGCAAAAAAAAAATAGGGGAAGGTTTGATAGGGAAGGTTGGTAGGGAAGGTAGGGAAGGTTTGCCTATTTGCCGATGACTCTAAAGTGTGCAATAGGATTGATATTCCTGGAGGCGTCTGTAATATGGTAAATTATTTAGCTTTACTAGATAAATTGTCAAAGCAATGGAAACTGCAGTTTAATGTTTCCAAATGTAAAATAATGCACTTGGGGAAAAGGAATCCTCAATCTGAGTATTGCATTGGCAGTTCTGTGTTAGCAAAAACTTCAGAAGAGAAGGATTTAGGGGTAGTGATTTCTGACAGTCTCAAAATGGGTGAGCAGTGTGGTCGGGCAGTAGGAAAAGCAAGTAGGATGCTTGGCTGCATAGCTAGAGGTATAACAAGCAGGAAGAGGGAGATTGTGATCCCCTTATATAGAGCGCTGGTGAGACCACATTTGGAATACTGTGTTCAGTTCTGGAGACCTCACCTACAAAAAGATATTGACAAAATTGATCGGGTCCAAAGACGGACTACAAGAATGGTGGAAGGTCTTAAGCATAAAACGTATCAGGAAAGACTTAATGAACTCAATCTGTATAGTCTGGAGGACAGGAGGAAAAGGGGGGACATGATTGAAACATTTAAATATGTTAAAGGGTTAAATAAGGTTCAGGAGGGAAGTGTTTTTAATAGGAAAGTGAACACAAGAACAAGGGGACACAATCTGAAGTTAGTTGGGGGAAAGATCAAAAGCAACGTGAGGCAATATTATTTCACTGAAAGAGTAATAGATCCTTGGAACAAACTTCCAGCAGACGTGGTTGGTAAATCCACAGAAACTGAATTTAAACATGCCTGGGATAACATATATCCATCCTAAGATAAAACACAGGAAATAGTATAAGGGCAGACTAGATGGACCATGAGGTCTTTTTCTGCCGTCAGTCTTCTATGTTTCTATGTTTCTAAAACTCAATTTCTCATCCCGTTTTTAAATGTCCAGTTTAATAACTTTATGGATATTAGAGATCTTCAAAATGATCAGCTTAATTTGACACCTGGTAAGTTTTACCTTCTTTGCATTTAAGAATTCAAAATAATTTACATTTGTCATAAAGAACAAAAAATAAGATTCTGATTTTAAATACCAGAGATATAAAATATTGACTATTTCTGCTGTAAGGTATTAAAAAAAGCATATCATAAATTATATACCTATGGGAAATGACTAAAATGGAGCTACACCCATATTAAGAATTGCCCATAGACACTGGAGGGAACTAAAGGACCTGACAGAAAAGAGTTAAAGTGACTAAGCTGGATATTACTTTCATTTGTCTTAAAGGATATTTTAAAAATTAATAACTAACATCTCAGAAATTATATACATTTCAATATTAACTTAGTTTTGGTTTGATATATCTTAACTAATAATTTGTTAGTGGTTGTATGGGCTTGATTTATACTTATTAATGTCTTAGATTTATATTATCTGTATAATAAATCTGTTACTATAGCAATTGAGTTAATATTATTGTGTGATTTATTTTGCTAATATTAGTATATACCTGCATCCATTAGCTTCAGTTTGATTTTGCTCTTTAAATCTTTCTCATTTTAGATATTTAGAAGATGATGAGAATTAAAAAAAAACCAGCAACTCTTACCTGAAACAGACAGAATTTGAAGGTATGCAGGACAACAAAATTGGGATAGCGATAGAAAGGAAAAATCAAGGATTTGGACATAGAACAGCTGCGAAAAGAAATCCTGGACAATGCTTCTTTCTGAAATTTACAAAATAGACTGATGAACGCTTTGAATACTTCTCTTGATTGCCAGACATTGATGAAGGATCAAATCCTATAATATCTTTGGAATGATTTAAAGGGCAATATTGTAAACAACTACAAAAAGGAATAGAAAGTTGGATTATCTGATCAGAGCTATTTGTTTAGCATTTCTGGTAAATCATAATGGACTGTTAAAATTGTGAATTGCATATAAATGCAAATTAGGTTATGGAAAGAAGTTTCATTGCTTGTAATTTTACAAGGGTGAAAAATAAGTATATTAGTGAAGTTACTTTTTCATTATTCATTTTTCTCCTAGCTTACTTTGTATTCGTTTTTGTAATGTTCCTGCATAGCAACTTGCCGTCTGGGTTTGCCTAGTGATTGTTTGATTGGTGGAGAAACTGGGGGACCCGTATTGGCTGTTACCACCTGGGTTAGTTACAAGTTTTAGCGGGAAGAAGTCTTCCTTGTGGATTGGTTGTCCCCTCAGCCGGCCGGGTATACTTAAAGGTTGAGTTAATTGTACCTGTTCTTCTGCCAAGTTGCTGTAAGTGTTGTTAACTCCAATAAAGTTCCTCTGTTGACCACGGAGTCTTCCGACTTTTCAGTTTTTACTATGCTTATTAGAAAATTCGATAAAATTATTTTTAAATGGTTAAATATAAAACTAATCAATTAATAGAATAACAAGAGTTGGAAGGGACCTTAGAAGTCTTCTAATCTAATCTCCTGCTCCGGCAGGAAACCTATACTGTTGACAAATGGTTATCCAATCTCTTCTTTAAAAATTCCTCTGTGGGAGCATTCACAACTTCTAGAGACAAGTTGTTTCACTGATTAATTGTTGTAACTGTCAAATTTCTCCTTAGTTCTATGTCGCCTCTTTCCTTGATTAGTTTCCACCCATTGCTTCTTGTCCTGCCTTCAAGTGTTTTGGAGAATAGTTTGATGCCATCTTCTTTGTGGCAACCCCTGAGATATTGGAACACTGCTATCATGTCACCCTCCAAAAGTTGTTCATCATTTAACTAGACATATCCAATTCTACTAACTCTTCTTTATATGTTTTGGCCTCCAGTCCCCTAATCATTTTTGTTGCTCTTCTCTACATTCTTTCTAGAGTCTCAACATATTTTTTTTTTACATCGTGGCAACCAAAATGGGATGCAATCAGATTAATTTTAATTTTTAATTAATATCTCAAATTATTTTTAAAAACCCTCTACTGTGACTTTTTAAAATGTTTATTTTGTCTTTTTTGAGTTTTTCAATTTACCTATTGCAGTTATCCCTATTTTTTTAAAAAAAATAGATTTGGATATCCTGAGTTTTGTCTTATTTTTCAAAAGAAAATAGCCAGTGGACAACATTTGGAAAATTATGGATTAAGGCAACATACCGACATTCTCATGGTTCATCTCACTTGTAAACATAGCATGTCCCAGAGACCGATTAGATCCCACAGAGTTGGCTTTCTCCAGATCCTGTCAGCCAAGCAGTGTCGGCTGGCAGGGCCAGGGGAAGGGCCTTCTCTGTGGCAGCTCCAATCCTCTGGAATCATCTCGCCCCCATAAATTCACATTGCCCCCACCCTCCTGTCCTTTTGAAAGGCTTTTAAAACAAGGCTGTGCAGACAGGCCTGGAGCAACAACTCTCTGCTTCGGCCAGTAGTATTGAATGATTGATGCCAGTAGTAATGGATGAGTGATGGGTGGATGTTTTTTTTAATATTTGGGTTTTAAAATTTTGTATGTTTTATCTCACCACCCTGAGTTCATCAGGAGAAGGGTGGCCTATAAATTTAAATAATAAATAAATAATAAATATCAGGAAGGGAGCTAGTGTGCAAAAATAAGAAACAGAAGTACTGGGCTAGCTCTTTCAGAACTTTTTATATACATACAAACATTCATGCACACACTCATATTAATGTACATTTTTAGGAGATCACCGCTACCTGCCACCATGGGTCTGTCCAAAATACTACCCAAATTTACTATCATAATCTGAATCAAAACCTTTTCCTGAAATAGAAATGGAAAAAAAAAGAATATATCATTCCACTGAAGGTTTTTTTAATGAGATTAGATGACTTATAAAGCCTTTCATGAAAGGAAAATGTATACAGTGATCCCCCGATCATTGCGAGGGTTCCGTTCCAGGACCCCTAGCAATGATCGGGTTTTAGCGAAGTAGCGCTGCGGAAGTAAAAACACCATCTGCGCATGCGCAGATGGTGTTTTTACTTCCGCCGCAGCAGCGAGGAGCTGAAGATTGGGGTTTCCCCGCCGCCCACGCAAACTCCTCGCTGCTGCCGCCCCCGCCACTTGTCCGCCACCTGCCTGCCCGCGCGCCCGCCCTTCGCCCGGCCACCCGCCGTTCGCTCGCTGCTCGCCCGGCCACCCGGGTTCGTTTGACTTCGGGACATGCCGGCGGCGACGTTTTAAAACAGCCGCACGGCTTCCCAACTGAGTCCTGAAGTCAAAGGCGAACTTCCGCGTTTGGCTTCGGGACTCAGTTGGGAAGCCGCGCGGCTGTTTTAAAACGTCGCCGCCGGCATGTCCCGAAGCCAAACGAACCCGGGTGGCTGGGCGAGCAGCGAGCGAATGGCGGGTGGCCGGGCGAAGGGCAGGCGAGCGGCGAGCGGCGGGTGAGCAGCGAGCGAAGGGCGGGTGGCGGGGCGAAGGGCGGGCGAGCGGCGAACAGCGGGCGAGCAGCGAGCGAACGGCGGGTGGCCGGGCGAAGGGCAGGCGAGCGGCGAACGGCGGGCGAGCAGTGAGCGAACGGCGGGTGGCCGGGCGAAGGGCGGGCGAGCAGCGAGCGAAGGGCGGGTGGCCGGGCGAAGGGCGGGCGAGCGGCGAACGGCGGGCGAGCCGGGCGAACGGCGGGCGAGCGGGTGCTGGGGGGGCTTCTCGCCCTCCCGCCAGCAAGAGGAGACCCAGGGAAGCCGCCCAGCAGCTGATCTGCCCGGCACCATCTACGCATGCGTGCCCATAGAAAAAAAGGGCACGCATGCGCAGATGGTGTTTGTACTTCCGGGTTTAAAAATCGCCATATAGCCGTTTCGCAATGATCAGGAACGCAATACCCGGAGGATCACTGTATTATGAAGGAGGCAGCAATTAATTGAAAGAGGCAGGATAATTACACGTCCATATTGGCTTGGGAAACTAAAGGGTATGGTGGAACTGCAGCCTTTAAACCAGGCACTGGAGAGAAAGAAAAAGAAACAGATAGATCACAGACACACACAAGGGGAGGGAGGGAGGGAGGGAGGGAGAGAGAGCTTCATTTATTATGCTCCAAAGCATTGAAAGGAGAATGCAGATGTTTTTAACAGCCAGACCAAATAAATACAATATTTAAAAAGCATCTTTTCAGTCACTACAGTGATCCCTCGATTTGCGCGTTCTCGATTAGCGCGAAACGCTGCAACGCGGTTTTTCAAAAAATATTAATTAAAAAAATAAAATATTAAAAAATAAAAAATAAGTCCACGCTAGTTCTCTCTCTCTTTCTCTCCCTGTTGCCGGCGTGGTATATGAGAGAGAAAGAGAGAGGCAGAGGTCGGGCGCATTACCGGGAGGTGGAGGCGGCGTGGGGACGCTGGGTGCCGGGGACTCCGAGGAGGGGGTGGACGTCTGTTCCCTGAATGGAGACCGCCGGCCGCTCAATCGGGCCGGCAGGGAACAGAATGGAGCCTTCCGCGGCGGGGCTGGTAAGGGGGGGAGCTGAGGGGGGAGCCGAGCCCAGCCCCGTGGCATTCGCTTTCCTCCCGCCCGCAGCCGACTGATCGTGGGCTCCTTCGCAACCTCGGAGAGCTTCCTGGTTTTCGTGAGCTTTCATGCCCTGGAAGCTCTCTGAGGTTGCGAAGGAGCCCACGATCAGTCTCGGCTGCGGGTGGGAGGAAGGCGAATCCCCCGTGGGCTCCGTTACATCTTCCGCTGCCAGCCAGGCCATGCTGGCGGCAGCGGAACAATCGCTGGCTGTCAACTTTTCTTTTTAAAACTGGGCAGGAGCTGACTTGCCTCCCCAGTGCTAAAAAGAAAAGTTGACAGCCAGCGCTGCGACTGACGGAATGCTGAGCCTCCCGTTTTCTCTCCCCCCCCCCTTCGCCCCTTCGCCTCCCTGTGTTCCTAGGAGAAGTGCTGAGGATTGAGGCAAGACAGACCTTCTGCTCCTCACCAGCACTTCTCCTAGGAACACAGGGAGGCGAAGGGGCGAGGGGGGGGGGGAGAGAAAACGGGAGGCTCAGCATTCCGTCAGTCACATTCCGTCAGACTCTCCCCCACCTCGCCCCTTCCGGTTTCGGCGTTCGGAGTCCGGCGCTGGGGCCATGCGGGGCCGCTCATCCAGGGGGGCGTGGACTGGCAAGCGGCAAGCGGCAAGTGATCTGGCGGGAAGACCAAGGGAAGGTTCCTTCAGCCGCCCAACACCTGATCCGCTCCGCAGCGCGGCAGCAGCGAGGAGCCGAAGATGGGGTTTCCCCTTTGCCTTTACCCCATCTTCGGCTCCTCGCTGCTTCTGCGCTGCGGAGCAGATCAGCTGTTGGGCGGCTGAAGGAATCTTCCCTTGGTCTTCCTCGCCGCCCACACGCAAACTCCACCATCTGCGCATGTGCGGCCATGAAAAAAATGGCGCACATGCGCAGATGGTGGTTTTTACTTCCGCATCCACTATAACGCGGAAATCGGTTAGCACGGGAGGTCTTGGAACGTAACCCCCGCGCTAACCGAGAGATCACTGTATAACACTTTGGCAATGATGTTAGATCTGCGTAACCAGTATTTTTAAAATATAATTTTAAAGTGCATTCAGATTATGTTGCTCAGAATAAATATTAATATTTAATAGCAAAATGTAATAGTTAAAATAGTAAAATATATTAAGGCTTTATCGTAAGCATTTATTTTTTTTATTTTTTTTTATCTCAATTTTAAAATGTGCTGAAAAATAGCCCTTTATTTCTTTGTTTACAACAGCACCTCAAACACTAAAAAAGTCAGCGCTCAAACACTAAAAAAGTCAAACCCTCTGGCCACAAAAAGGCTATTTAAATGTTTCTTTGAAAAATACACTAAACTTTTAATACCTACCAAGTAAAGTGTGTAAATTGGACCACATAATTCTAAAAGATGAGTACTTGGTTTTAAAAAAAAAACAGAGAAAGGAAATACCAACCTAATGCCACCAAGTAGAAGGCAATATGATTCAGAGGAAACAACAACATAAAACAATATTGATTGCCTTCTAGTGAAATGCAAGCTTTCATTTATAGATATATTTTATAATTCCATGGATGTTAGATAGATTTATCCTCTCAACTTTTTTTCTTTAGATATACAATATCAAAGTCAGCACAAGAAGGACCAAAGAGCAAAAGCTGAGGTGAAATTTTGCTTTGCTTTTCATTTGCTAATACAACCTACGGATAGACACATTTAACTCCTTTTAAAACCTACTTCAGTAATATTATGATTGGAAGGAATAATCTCTCCCCAGTACAACACAATATGAGAATATCAAGCCAGTTTATGTTGCCCTTGAATGGTTTAAATGTTTTGATAAAACAATGCAGAAAGCTTTCATTTCCTTCAACAGAGCAGCTGTCAGCCTTTGTAATGCTGCTTGTCAAATTACACTAACACACTTTGACAACTTTCTGGAAAGATGACAGTCTCATCTACATACTTCTTGATGTTCACCTGAAGAAAGAAAGAAAGAAAGAAAGAAATCCCTCTCTCAAAACTTTTGTCTGTTAAAACTGATTCACTATGTTTTAAAACCGTGCTTTTAAACTGGTGAAGAAGGAGGACTGGGAAAATTACAGTCCTGTTATTTTGACATTTATAACCTGCAAGATCCTTGAGTGGACTGCTATGCATCATGTCTGTGAGAATTCAGAAACTAGCATTGCCAATACCAGAATATGAATAGGCTTCTCAAGGACAAGTCATGTCAGATCAATCTTATTATTTTTTAAATTGCAGAGTGCCTAGTTGGTTTAAAAAATAAATAGCTCTCCTCACCTTACAACTGCTTGTTTGAGCAGATTCAAAGTTATAACAACCATGAAAAAAGCGACTTACAATTTGTACTGGCATTTACATCTGTTGTCCGCCCATAATTTGTGCAAATGGTAACCACCTTGTATTTACAACCATTTGGGGGGGGGGGGATTCTGCCATTGGACGAGCTGGATTCACTTAAGAACTGCATGATTTCCTTAATGATTGCATGAATTGATTAACGACGTGTGATTCATTTAGTGACTGCTGTAAAAACTGTGATAAAATTGGTCCAATGATGATTTACAACAGGAATTCCCATTTCAGTTGAAGTGCTTATAAGTGAAGGACTATTCATAAGGGAAAACTGTAGATATAGCTTACTTTGATCTCATCAAAATATTTGATGGGGTCTTCCATGATATCCTAATGGACAAATAGATTAATAAATATAGTCTAGATAATATCCTCAATCTGAGTATTGTATTGGCAGTTCTGTGTTAGCAAAAACTTCAGAAGAGAAGGATTTAGGGGTAGTGATTTCTGACAGCCTCAAAATGGGTGAACAGTGCAGTCAGGCAGTAGGGAAAGCAAGTAGGATGGTTGGCTGCATAGCTAGAGGTATAACAAGCAGGAAGAGGGAGATTGTGATCCCCTTATATAGAGCGCTGGTGAGACCACATTTGGAATACCGTGTTCAGTTCTGGAGATCTCACCTACAAAAAGATATTGAAAAAATTGAACGGGTCCAAAGACGGGCTACAAGAATGGTGGAAGGTCTTAAGCATAAAACGTATCAGGAAAGACTTAATGAACTCAATCTGTATAGTCTGGAGGACAGAAGGAAAAGGGGGGACATGATCGAAACATTTAAATATGTTAAAGGGTTAAATAAGGTTCAGGAGGGAAGTGTTTATAATAGGAAAGTGAACACAAGAACAAGGGGACACAATCTGAAGTTAGTTGGGGGAAAGATCAAAAGCAACGTGAGGCAATATTATTTCACTGAAAGAGTAGTAGATCCTTGGAACAAACCTCCAGCAGACGTGGTTGGTAAATCCACAGTAACTGAATTTAAACATGCCTGGGATAAACATATATCCATTCTAAGATAAAACACAGGAAATAGTATAAGGGCAGACTAGATGGACCATGAGGTCTTTTTCTGCCGTCAGTCTTCTATGTTTCTATGTTTCTAATTGTGCAGTCAAGATTTGAGTCTGGTGGAATTTGTCAGGAATTTCTTGACAATAAGAGCTTTTAAGTAACAGAGCAGTCTTCCTATAATCTCACTGGAGATTTGCAAACAGAAATTGAAAGGGGTAGGAGATTCCTTCACTGAACAAAGATTGGACAAGATATATAAGGTCCCTTCTAGTTCATTTACTCTATGATTTCACAGTGCTATCCACCAGGTTTTTCTCTTCTTATTACCATAAGTGACATGACAACGACCCATTGCAGAAGTGAGAGAAATCAGTCATAGAGTTCATATCCAGCAAATGGGTGCTGGAATCTCTAAGCTTTCATCTCTAAATATTCATAGAGTCTGAAAGTGTCCAACTCCATTTTTTTTCTCAGTTCAAACTTTGAATGGAAATAATGTGCATTGTACGCTTGAAAGGGTAACATACAAAAATGCAGATACTGAGAAAAGCTGTATCTTAAGGAGTATATATTCAAGAAAGAGGTGTCCAAGGCAAGAATAGTTTGTGCTAGGGAAAGCTGCATGGGAAGATAACACATAATTTTTAGGATCTGTAAAGCTTCTCAGAATGAGAATTACCTATTGTAAAGAATGCAGAGCGACCCTGGAGAATGTATGAGCGAGCTTTTACGAGGGGAAGGAAGGAAAAAGTCATTGGAGGAGAATTTGAAGAAGAGATTGCACAGCCCTGAGATTAAAAAGAATGTACAAAAAGAAATTCAAAATATTCCTCCCTTGATTTGGAGTTTGGAGAGGTTTCAAACATTTAGCTAATTTATTTTACTGAATAATGGGAATTATTGAAACCCCTTCCCATTTCTATTTTTCAACCATTGCCATTCTCAAAGGACTCATACCTGTAAAGCCCTAAATGGTCCTGGTCCTTGCTAACTGGAGTTATCTTCTCCAGGTAGAATTCAATGATGAATCAGCATACAGATGAGACTAACCTTATGGTGCGACTGGAACAATCTGGAACTGAATATACTCAAAATTGTAGATATGGTGGCAGAGTTTAGGAGAAACCCTCCCATCCTCCCACCTTTCACAATAGACAACACAGTATTTGTCAAATGTCTAGGTTCTATCATATCTCAAGATCTAAAATGGTCACATAACATCACAAATGTCATCAAAAGAATATTCTTTCTGTGCCAACCCAGAAAGCTCAAACTGCCCAAGGAGCTGCTGATACAGTTCTACAGAGGAATTATTGAGTATGTCATCTTCACCTCTATAACTGTCTGGTTTAGTTCAGCAACCCAACAAGACAGACACAGACTTCAGAAGATAATTAGTACTGCAGAAAAAACAATTGCTACCAACTTGTTTTCTATTGAGGACCTGTGAAAATATTTACAGACACCTTATATCCTGGACAAAAATTGCATACCAGAACAACTAGACACAAGAACAGTTTTTCCCTGAATGCCATCAATCTGCTAAACAAATAATTCCCTCAACACTATCAAACTATCTCCTAAGTCTGCACTACCATTAATCTTCTCATCGTTCCCATAACCCATCTCCCCCCACAAATGACCATATAACTGTAACTTTGTGGCTTGTATCCTTATAATTTATATTGACTGATTCTTAATATGATTTGATTGGTTAAATGTACCCAGTTGTACCTTATGATTCTTGATGAATTTTTCTTTTCTTTTATGTACTCTGAGAGTATGTGCACCAAAACAAATTCCTTGTGTGTCCAATCAACTTGGCCAATAAAATGCTATTCTATTCTACCTGGTTGATGCAGTCTAACCCAGAGGAGATTTCTGAAAATCTGTTTATTGAGAAATGAAGAAACTTGAAAGAAGAAATAACCTGAATCATATGGTGTTATACAGAACAGTCACTATCTTATATAAGGAGATCATAATAAACAAAACTCAGCTTCTAGTGATCATGTGAATATTATCAAGAAATTTTAAAAAGGAGATGGGCACACATTCATTAGCAACCAAATAGGAAAAATCCTCCTGTTATAATCAATGGACATTCTAAATGTTATAAAAAGCTTTACAAAGAAACACAGAAGTTCATTTTTAGCCAGTGCAAAGAGAGAAGTGATCCAAATACCAAAACTAACTGTAAGCAACTCAGTCAAGTCCACGGGATAAAATAGCTAGTTCAAAAACTTACACAATGGGAGACAATGAAGAGGAACCATTGGATAAGTGTATTTCCTTTCCCCCCATCTTTCTTATATTATATTATTGTTTATATTTAAGAGTCTCAGTCTCTCATGGTCCTTTATATTATTTTGAATGCAGTAGAAAACTTGAATTCTGTTTTATAAGAAACAAAAAAAGAAAGAAAAAAGCTGGGAACTCAGGCAAAACTTTAAGGCATAATTCTTCAAACTCTTCTTGCTACAACACCAGTATCTTTTGATGAGATCTTTTAGCAGCTCAGGGAATTTCAAAGCAGCTTTAAATTTCTTTTGACATAAAGAGCTTGTCAAAGATTTCTCTGAAAGCCTAAGAAAGCATGAAAACAAACACCCAGCCGGAATTCTTAAATGTTCAGCTATTCTGATCACTTTTTTAAAGCCTAATCTTAACTTTCATTCAAAACAATAGAGATTCCTCACTTTCAGCCTGCATTATTTTACAATGTCATTTGGATTGTGATTGCTGCTTTGCAAAGAAAATCAAGCTTATGATTTGTGTGGAGGTGGAAAGGCTTTTTTTTAAGTACCTTTTTTTTAAAAAAAAAAAGATGCTTACAGCAAGAATGTAAAAAGTAGAGGAAATTCGCTCATATATTTCACTTGGTATTAAATCCATCAAACAGTTCTATTCATGATTCAATCCAGAATTTAAGCAGTATGAAGCTGCTATAGGAAAAAGGAGGTGAGAGAACCGGGTGAACATGCATTGAATATCCACTTGTCTTTATTCTTACCTTCATATAGTAGTGCACAATTAGAACCTGAATCTCTTATATTACATGAGATTCCCAAATTGTCATGCAACATGCAAGGCCATGCATTCTTCAAGAACCATCATGAAGTGATTCTGGTGAGTATAGGGATTATTAGCCAAGTGATACAAACAGATTTAATAGGACATTGATCATAGCAATAGGAATTCAGGGTTGGAATGAGCAGAACATTAATTGGAAAAATATCTTCAGATAGCACTGCTGAAGTAATGCTAAAAAGGAATGCAGGGGTTAATTTGTTCTATAAGATTTGCTAAGACTTTTGCTACTTATTGTATCAAAACACTGGGTACTGGCCAGCTAAATATAAACAGAAAAAATGTATCCTATTATACTTTCATTGTTTTTGGTTTAATATCAATGTGCCAGAATGACTTGTAACACCTGACATAGCAAAGACTCATAAACACATTGTAAGGTTACTCCATATATTTTTTTGCATAAAGAGGCAAAATATACGTAATATATAAAATCAAAGATTTACTTTACAGTGAAAGCAACTGCCTGTGAAGGCTCCTGTATTGGGGTTGAAAGAGGAAAGTGGAAGCAATATGCTCCATCCCATAATTGGGTAAACCAGTTCCCAGTCTCACCAGAAAAACATTTAATCTCTCCCCTGGTATAGCTGAGAAAGCGAGGAGAGCTTTCTCAGCTTAGAGGTCAATACATCTACCAAAGCTTAGAGGTCAATACATCTACCAAATAGATGCAAGCAGGTGGGGTTTGAATCCCAGAAGGATATGGCTAGCTGATGCAAGCCAAAGAGCTTGAAGTAGAGCTATACTATCTCCAACACAAAAATAGTTTGTCGCAAAAGTGATTGCCTGCGAAGGCTCCTGGATTGGGGTTGAAAGGGGAAAGCGGAAGCAGTTTGCTCTATCCCTTATTTGTATAGACCAAGTTGCCTAGATAGATGGTCTTACCCAAAAAACACCAAGGTCTACTCTAAAATAGCATCCTTCATTGCTATATAGATGGAATTTATAGAAAAAGGAATGGATTCTTGGTCTCATTCACAAAGAACTTTTCCCACCACTATCAACAGCATCTACTCTATGTTTCTAGAGTTCTCTCCAAGCATTCTGGTGAGTGCACAAATGACTCATGGCATGAGTCATATAGTGCATGCATAATGCTGTGTCTTTTGTCCCAGATATCTATGCATTCGAATTAGGAAAAACAGCTAACCTCCTATTGCCTATCTTTCTTTAAGAGCAGGTATAGATATAGCAGGTATAAAAGACCATTTTATTATGGTCCCAAATGGCATAGAACGATGTAGTCATATTCTTTTCTTTTTTAAAAATTATTTTACAAATATGACATACAAGACAAAAGAAAAAACATACATAAAAACATATATATATACAACATTTGGGAAATGAAAGTTTCCCCACTTTTCTTTTTTGGATATTTGATCAGAGAATTACACTTCTTTTACATAATATTAATTTTTGACCGCATTCAAGGAAAACCAATTAAAAATGTTCTACAGGTGGCACCTATCGCCAGAAAGACTTGCAAAAATGTTCCCAAAAAACTCTCCAATATGTTGGAAGTGTAAAAAAAAAAAAGAGGCACGTTCTACCACCAATGGTGGACATGCACACAGGCAAAAATGTTTTGGAATAAAATAACAAATTGGTTAAAAGAAATAGCAAATGAAGAAATCGGAAAAAAACCAGAATTATATTTATTGGGTATTTTTAATTAAAAAATAGAAAAAGAAGTAAGATACCTAGTTATACATATACTAACAGCTGCCAGAATAGTATATGCCCAACAGTGGAAAACAGATAAAATACCAGAAGAAAACATAATAATAAAAAAAATACTAGACTGTGCGGAGATGGACAGGCTATCCAAAAGATTAGAGGGAAAAGAAGAATCAGATTACTATAAAACATGGGCAAAATTTTATGATTGGCTAAAAGAAATAAATAAATAAAAATTTATGCAAAGCAACACATCAAGTAAAAGAATTCAAAAATTAATATTATGTAAAAGAAGCGATGTAGTCATATTCAAATCGCCAAGTGTATATCTTTCTTTCTAGGCCAAGATGAATGCATGGGAGCTTAGTGTAGTGATTCACCAACCAATTCAAACCTGCTACACATTCACAGTTGAATGCCTTAACAAGGCTTAGTGGAAGAATTTGCCGAGTTCCTAGAATTCTGATTTCATACAATTGCAAGGTTCTACCAAGGTATGTATAGATGAGACAAAGAATTGGACATCATGAGTAACAAGTCAGAATCTGTTTTTATAGGGATTGCCTGTCTAGCTCATATATGGAAAGGTGCAGTTTAAGGCAAAGAGAGAGACATTGTTTTTCATCCATTTTCAATTTTTACAGATTTTGTTTTTTATACACCTAGTACTACATAATATCTGAGAGAGATGAAAGACGGGGAAGAGTAAAGACAGAGCTAAGCATTTAGCCTCCTTCTCTTCAATTTTCCAGGTTTGAGTCTTCATAAGAAAATAAATTTCTTTAAGCTTTCTCAGTCAGAATGGAGCTATTTTAAACGACATTGCTGGTTATCTGCTACACAATTTAATTTTTGAAGATTATATTTGTTGAAATAAGCATACAGGGCTCTAAGTTTCAATTTAGGCTGAAGTCATAGAAAAGTGCTTTTTGCTTTAGATTGCAGCTCAATGAAAAAGCTACTCTAATGGATATTTCTGATGTAATGGGTCTTTACTCACAATTCAAAGCTGAGCAGAGAAGAAGTCAGGAAAATGCCATAATAGGCACTTTTCAACATCTTGTGTCAAATGTTGAGCTGTGATAAAGTTACTCTATGTTATTATTTCAACAGCAAATCTGGAAAAAATGCTTTTAAATGCTATTTGTGTTATTCACTTTCAGTATCATTGTCAATTGCTGTCCAACCATTTGTCCTCAGTTACATCAACTGGTAAGTGACTGTAATTCACCTTTTGGGTTACATAGCCCGCAATAGCATAGTTGCTGATTGGACAATTATTGATCAGATGGAAACAACCATATGACTTGAGTATGAATTTATCTGTGTGATCTTGAGATGGATATGACCAAATTCTAAGCAGAATGTAATTCTCTTTTTCATTATTGTTCCAGTGAACTGAATTTTGGAAAACAATTTCACAATGAATTTTGCATAGTTTGTGTGTTCATTAGGAAAATTGCATGCAATTTGGGATAATTATTGTTCTTTCTCCAGCCCATCAGGTTTGGATCATAAGATTTTTTTTGTATTTGGAAACAATAATGCACAATATGAGTACTTAAGGCTTTATTCTAAGGCAGTATAATAAAATAGCATAACAATTTACCATAATACAACAATCAAGAATTATTTACTACAATAAGACAATAAAAGGAATCCCAAAGTGCGGCCATGGGTAGACTCCTATTCAGCCATTGAACATCCTTCTGTTTAGGCCTGCATCAAAGACCATAGGAATTTTTACTAATTTACATGGGGTGTTTATGGATTATTTAATGAATTGTTATTTTATTAAGAAGTTCCACTTTCTTCTCGGCGAGTATCAGTATTTGACTATTGTCAGCACCTACAGACTAACTCCTATGATTGAGATGAAGACAAAGAAGTTTTCTATGGGGACCCAGACCAGATTTTCAAACAATCACTATCAGATACAAACTTATCATTTTGGGTGACCTCAATGCTAAGGTGGGAATGGACGGTGGCACCTGAGACAAAGTCCTTCAGAGGTATGAATCGGGAAAATTAATAGCAACATCCTGCTGTTTCTGTGCAAATGTGCCATGCACAACCTGTGTATCATTAAGCTGATGTTCAGACTATCTATGAATCCCATGGCCAAATGTCTACTTGACATGTCATCTCAATCTTAAAGACATCACCATTACCCACCCCGTGCAAGGTGCTGAATGTTGAACAGATAATAGAATAGAATTCTTTATTGGCCAAGTGTGATAGGACACACAAGGAATTTGTCTTTGGTGCATATGCTCTCAGTGTACATAAAAGAAAATATCCATTTGTCAACAACAGGTTGATCCTCAATCTACTGTTTACATCTGTCTACCTGTTTACATCATAAGCAACCAAAGACTATCAGAAAGCCATTCAATATGAGCAGACTGCAAGAATCAGACCGCATCCAGTGCTTCCAAGATGTATTTAATGAAAACTCTCTGGGACTTTACCATGTATCTCTTCTGATAAGTGGATGCACTTTAAAGATGTCATCATGGAGACTGCAACCACTAGTTTGATGAAAACCATGGAACCATTTTAGCAGCTCACCCAGGTCAAGAACAAGGGCCATGCAGTTTGGCAGAATGATCCATCATGTGTCTCAAAGAAAGACACATTTAAACATTCTCAGTCCAAAGTACAGACAGAATTTAAAGCAATAAGCTCTCATAAAATCTAGAACACTAGTCTGACTTTGTCCAGTTACCTTTGCCTGCTGTTGTGTGATGGAGTTCTTGATTATCAGATGCTAGATGAGATGGGTAGGTGGGTGATCAGAAAGGATGGCCAACATATGCCTTGCCAGCTGTTTTATAATATATTAGAGTCTGGGAAGAGACCTCAAAGTCAACCAAGCAAGTGCTACAGAAAATGTGAAAAAAAAACTCTTTGCCACTGTGACATCCAGATAATGGAACTAGAAGCTGCAGATTCTGATACAACCCACTGGCATGCTAGTGCCATGAAGCCTCCACTGGCTTTGAAGACAGGTGCTACTAAAATCTGATAGAAAACCACAAGTAGCTCTCAAGTACTAAAACAATGAATTTCCTGTGCCCCAATGCTGAACTTCCAGACTGGGACAACAGAGCCACCTACAGTCCAGGGTTCATGAATGAATTGCACAATAATATGTCTTTTTCAAACTCAAAGGACTACTATATACAGTAAGTAGGCTTTAAACCCCAATTACTTACCACCTCTTTCTATGGTCTCACCTGACTGGAATTTGCCAAGAACATGTTTATTTTACCCTGTTTTTTAAATGCTTTGTCTTCTGAAACTGTTTGGTATTACCCATTCAACTATTCATTGAGATGTTTGTTTGTTTGTTTGTTTGCTTGTTTGTTTATTGGACTTTTATGCTGCCCCTCTCCAAGGACTCAGAGTGGCTTACAACATGTAATAAAACAATGTATAACATTCTATATCCAATTAATTAAATATAAAATATAAAAAAACCTAAGCCATTAAAAAGCAGTCATCCCATTCAATCAACTTTCTCTCAGCACATTCATTGGCCAGGGGACAAGAATCTAATAGACCCAAACCTGGTGGCACAAAAGAGTCTTAAGACTCTTGCAGAAGTCAAGGAGGGTAGGAGCAGTACAAATGTCTGGGAGGAGTTGATTCCAGAGGGCCAGGGCCCCCACAGAGAAGGCTCTTCCCCCTAGGATCTGCCTACCAACGTTTTTTAGTTGATGGGACCGGGAGAAGTCCAACTCTGTGGGACCTGACGGGTCGCTGGGATAAAATATAAATTTTATTTATTATGTACCTAAGGGATAGAAGTAAATATCCTATTGCTTTCTACAATCTTCTTGTCAAACCACCAGCACTAGAATTTGTAAATAACATATAACCTTATATCCATGTTGGCAAACCTATATCACACATGCCACAGGGGGCATGCAGAACCCTCTCTGTGGGCATTTACTTACTTACTTACTTACTTACTTACTTACTTACTTACTTACTTACTTACTTACTTACTTACTTACTTACTTATTAGATTTGTAAGCCACCTCCTGCTGGCCAACTAGTTTTCCAGTCTCTACCATGCATGCACAGGAGGCTGGGCCTTCCCCGATCTTCGTAGGTGGCCCCCCAAATTCCCAATGTGCCCTACCTTTCTCGTCCATTTCTGCCACGCATGCCTTCCCTGATTCTGCAGGTTCCCCCCCCCCAGCATGCCCCAATTTTCTCCTTCCTATCTGCCACCCATGCCCTTCCCAATCTCCTCTGATTCCCCCCCCTCCAGCGCACCCTATCTCTCTCCTCCACTGAAACATTTATATTTAATATTCTTCAAATTTGGAGGGTGAATTGCCATAGCATCCAAATTGATCACAATTATGAGAAAATCAGATCTGGAATAGAATTCTTAAAGCTGCAATATGATGAGCCTTGCAAATGTTCTGAACTGCAGAGAATTCCCACCAGCTTTGGAAAATTTCTATCTGATATTCATTTCTGAACATGTATTTTGCCAATTACTTCTTGATAGGCTTCTGCTATGTGTTTCTGATCAATGCAAATTGGAATATGCCTTTACATATTCAGATCCAAAGGAAAAACTAGATTGAACTGTTATCAGCAGACACTGAGAATGAACCTATGAACTGAAATGGAATATAATTGCAAACTCTTAAAGTAAAACTTCAGCATTTGAAGCAAATGACTTCGGCTCTTTTGTCTTTAAAACTTTCTCATTTCAGTGAAGTAACTGCACGTCTGCCTTTGCTAGTATTCTATTTCAAAACATAATTAAGATAAATATCAGTCAAAATGAGCTCATACCTGCAGTTAAGCCTGGCAAATTTGACTCCTTCATCTGTTCCCTTTGACCTAGCACAAATGACTTATGATTATCAGTGTACATGTATTGAATTGCTCATGTTGAGGAAATGTCAAATGGATTTGGGTTTAAAGAAAACATTATGGCTTCTTGAGGCTAATTCACAGACAAACTGAAAGAAAATATTGTATTTATCAGGCCACTTTTGCAAATATAAATGTCAACATAAGTCCATTTACAATATCGAAAACCAGTAATTATTCAAATGAGCATTCTTCCTGTATCTTAGCATCTTTATTTAATTCTTTTAAAAAATATTTAAACTATGTGGTTCCCTAGAATTGAAGGAATGATATCAACAGCAATATCTGTTTTATTAAAATTAACATCATATATGCAATATGTAAAACAATATCACACAAAGTCATTTGTGTGTGTCAACAATGGGTTGCTCCCACTTTGGCCCAGTTCTAAGACGGAGGCAGCAGGAGGCTCTGCCCATGTCACCTGCATGCATAGAAGTGTTGTAAGCACGAAGGGAAAGAGGAAACAGATTTTTTATAAATTTTGGGATAAATTCTACAATTGGTTAGAACAAAGAAATAGTTAATTAAGTGAAATAGAATGCAAGGTTCAAAAGATCAATAGTTGATATGTTTATCTTTTCAATTGGAATCAGATTTTTATATGTCTTTTGTTCCTTACTTACTTTTTTCCTTTCTTGAATTTTTATTCTCTTATAAAATGTACAGTATTTACAGTAAAAATAGACAAAAATGCTCTCAATTAATGTAAAAATTAACCTTTGAAAAGTGTTCGGAAACTTCAGATCGTGCAGAATGCACCTTCGAGAGCTATCATGGGCTTTCCCAAAAATGCCCATGTTACACCAACACTCCGCAGTCTGCATTGGTTGCCGATCAGTTTCCGGGCATGATTCAAAGTGTTGGTCATCACCTATAAAGCCCTTCATGGCACCGGACCAGGGTACCTACGAGACCGCCTTCTGCGGCATGAATCCCAGCGACCGGTTAGGTCCCACAGAGTGGGCCTTCTCCGGGTCCCGTCAACAAAACAATGTCGTTTGGCGGGGCCCAGGGGAAAAGCCTTCTCTGTGGCAGCCCCAGCCCTCTGGAACCAACTCCCCCTGGAGATTAGAATTGCCCCTACCCTCCTTGCCTTTCTTAAGCTCCTTAAAATACACCTCTGCCGTCAGGCATGGGGAAACTGAGATATTCTTTCCCCCTAGGCCTTTACAATTTATGCATGTTATGTTTGTTTGTAGGGATGTTTGGTTTTACAAAATGGTTTTTTAGTTGTTTTAGTATTGGATTTATATGATGTTTTTTTATTACTGTTGTTAGCCGCCCCGAGTCTACGGAGAGGGGGTGGCATACAAATCAAATAAATAAATAAATAAATGAATGAATGAATAAATAAATAAATAAAAATGTATACAACTCCGTATGTGCTCTTGAGGAAAATTGGAATGTAAATCATCCCTGATGTATGTATTTTTCTTTTTTTAAAAAGAAGTGTTGTATGCGCAAATGAGAACAAGTGTGAGCACCAGGGGTGGGTTTCTACAGGTGCGCTAGATTGTACTGTTTGATAGCGGGCCGTAGATTGTGCAATTTGTGCATAACCACTCCAGTGCTGTCTTCACCAGACCGTCAGGCGGCACCATCTCTCTTTTTTAAAAAAAAATTGGCCCTTTTTTGCTTCCTCCGCATGCACAGAAGCAAAATCTCATGAGAGGACACTCACACCCATGAGATTTCAGCAATTTTTTGTTCTTGCGCATGTGTGGAAGCAAAACTCATACACACGGCCACATGCAAGCAACCGCCTGAATCGTCAAGATGTATGCACAGCGCACTGGTATCCTGGTAAGAGCAACCAGCCCCTGATGAGCACAAACTGGTAGTAAAGCATTTTAGAAGTCACTACTGGTGTGGGTGTGTGTAAATTAGAGAGACATATAGAAAGGCAGAAAGAGAGAGAGAGAGACAGAAATGGAGACAAAGAGAGAAGCAAAAGAAACGGGATTCCAATTGTGAAATTTCTCTGTTCTATTTTTCTTTTAATGGCCCTTACTTTTTCCCCAAAGCAGTATAAATCTTGAAAGAATGGGCTTAACAATAGAGCCACAATGTTGAACTTCAGTCATAAATTAAGAAAGAACTACAGGAGGTCAAACCAAGAATATCTTGGAATAGGCAAATCTGTTGGGATTAATTGATCTTCCTTTCTTATTTTTCCCATCATAAAGTCCCTTTTCCTATGTCAATTCATAAAGATATAGTATATGTATTTTATATAATTTTTTTACAAGGTCTCCCATAAGTAATACATGAAAATGCTGATTAAATTGCATATAAGGACTCTGCCACTCTCTGTGCCAGGCTTTCTATCACCCAGACAGCCTTATCCAACTGAAACACCCTGAGGTGATTCAGCATTGAGTACTTCATCCAGGATGAACCATCATAATCCTCATTTTCTTTCTTCAGCCTGAATTGTAGGAACAAAGCCAAGAAAGAAAATGCATGCAGCTTTATGGTATCTGAGGAATACAAGGATATCACGAGCCACTCAGAAGAAAACAAGGCTTTCTGACTGTAATCCCAATACACAGATTGTGGAAGATGAAAATACAATTTACAATTAAGAACCTACAATAAGGAAGACAACACAGATGGGTGTAGGCATTTAAAAAAGGATTAGAGTCATGGTCACCCGGTGGTTAGAATGCACCATTGCAGGCTAATTCTGTTATCTGCCAGCAGTTCAATTCTCATCGGTTCAATAATAATAATTTAATAATTAATAATAATTTATTAGATTTGTATGCCACCCCTCTCTGAGGACTTGGGGTGGCTCACAACAACATAAACTGTGTACAAATCCAATTTTAAAAATACAGTTTAAAAACCTTATAATAAAATAAAATAATTACACAACCCCATCAAATCATACACCGACCTTGACAATTGGTGTGTGTGTTAGTTTATTCATGCCTGGCGGCAAAGATGAGTTTTTAATAACTTATGAAAGGCGAGGAGGGTGGGGGCAGTCCTAATCTCTGGGGGGAGTTGGTTCCAGAGGGCCGGGGCCACCACAGAGAAGGCTCTTCCCCTGAGTCCCGCCAGATGACATTGTTTAGTCGACGGGACCCGCAGAAGGCCAACTCTATGAGACCTAATCGGTTGCTGGGATTCGTGCGGCAGAAGGCGGTCCTGGAGGTAGTCTGGTCCGGTGCCATGTAGGGCTTTATAGGTCATAACCAACACTTTGAATTGTGACTGGAAACTGATCGGCAGCCAGTGCAAGCCACGGAGTGTTGATGAAACATGCGCATTCCTAGGGAAGCCCATGATTGCTCTCACAGCCGCATTCTGCATGATCTGAAGTTTCCGAACATTTTTCAAAGATAGCCGCATGTAGGGGCTATTTTCTATTTTCCTTCCCCAAAACTAAGGTGCGTCTTATATTCCGGTGCATCTTTTATTCTGAAAAATATGGTATATTTGAAGGAAGCCAAGCATTACGATTGAACACATACCAACTTAAATCAAACTCTAATACCCCTCTTTCTCTAGATATTTGCTGCACTCATATATTTGTATGGGACACTAGACTTCACTGTGCAATCTCTGTCAGAGAAAAGAGCATTAGATTTGTTCCTTTCTTTGTGCTGAGCTAGTTTCCTGCTCTTCAGCAAAATTCAAAAATGCAAAAAAAACTTCCATTAAATTCCTCTCTGGCTATTTAATCTAAAGGGAAAAGAAAGCTGTGATTGCCAGTTAGTGCTCATTGGTTTACCTTTCAAAAAGTTGAAGTAATGAGTACACTCAACTAATAGGGATTTCTAGAAGTTTGCAGTTTTAGAGGTGCTCATTAAATGCCACCTGATCCTCTCCTTGTTTCTCAAATCAAAAACATCAGTTATTTCCTGATTTATTGCTCATCTGGAAACGAAAAATTATTTTACAGGAAAGTAGGGTCAGTTTAAATGTTTCATCTTTTTCTCTGATTGCCTTTCACTTCCCAACACAATGCGGCAGATGTGATTTTTTTTCTCCCTTAAAAATGTTCATGGAGAGTTATGCTTCATTAGAAGTGCCCTAATTTGGGTAATCTACACTGCTCAAAAAAATAAAGGGAACACTCAGATAACATATTCTAGATCTGAATGAATGAAATATTCTCATTGAATACTTTGTTCTGTACAAAGTTGAATGGGCTGACAACAAAATGAAATTGATTGTCGATCAGTGTTGCTTCCTAAGTGAAAAGTTTGATTTCACAGAAGTTTGATTTACTTGGAGTTATATTCTGTTGTTTAAGCATTCCCTTTATTTTTTTTTGAGCAGTATATATAGCATAGGATCAGTGGCTTCCATAAGAAACCTCATTAAAAAAAGCAGGAGAATTATGGAGGAGATGGCACTATTATGTCAGGAGGCACAATTATGTAGTTAGGACTAGTGATGGGCGAACTGAACCCGCACAATTTGGGTCCATACCAAATTTTGCGGTGTTCGGTATGCCGAACACAAACCCAAATTTTTTTCAAACTTCGGGCAAAGTTCGGAGTCATGTTCGGCGTTCGGAGCTTTGACGTCACCGGCAGGTTGCTAAGGACACCAAGGTGATCACTTTCTGGATTCCATGGAATCCAGGAAGTGATCACCTTGGCTTCCTTAGCAACCTGCCGGTGACGTCAAAGCTCCGCCCCCAGAATCTCTTCATGGGAGGGATTCCCCGTTCGGGTTCGGTTCCGCGTCAGCCGAATTTTGCGTAACGTTCATCCGAACTTGCCAAACCCGAACACCGTTGGGTTCGCCCATCACTAATTATGACCTCTTGTATAACTACTGTAGATGTTGTATCACTTGCATATCGTTACCTGCCTTATCACTCGTCAAAACAAATATGAAACAAACTAATGAAATCCAGGCAGAGAAAGTCATTTAATAAGCTGTGCTGTGAGGGGGATAGAACAAATGTGAACAAATGGAGGCCCATTGCAGACATGTGGTTCACCCCTGGGTAGCAAAGACCCTTGAACATCCTTCTACCACTCACAAAGAATCATCATTACTGAACTTTAAAGCGCAGGCAGGTTGATAATGGTAGAATTGTCATTAACAATGCTTCCATCAATTAATTTAAAATTATTGTATTTTAATACAGTAATGACTAATAGCCAGCCTAATTGATGAATGTGTGTGGCCCTTCCATACTTATTAATTGTTTGTTTGTTTGTTTTTTGTTTGTTTGTTTATTAAATTTATATGCCACCCATTTCTCTTAGTGTCAGTTCTAGGCAGATTATAATTTACAGTAATCTTGTTTCCATTCTATAGATATAGAACTGAGACTAGTTTTCTCCAAGAGGTCAAATTAACTCAGCTTTGTAGATCTTCCAAAGAAAAATAGTTATGCACCAGATCGTACTCGGTTATTAAATTACATAGATTTTGTATCTTAAGGGAACTTTACACCTGCACTATAGTGTTTATGTTTTTCACAAAACATTAAAGCAATGTTTCAAAAGGTCACTGTACAGATAGAAAAGGATGGATAAGATGAGAAGCAATAAGGGAAAGCAATAAAGCTGCCTGTGTTCCCGAGACTTTTTCAAATGTATTCATCACATGCTATATTGCAGCAAATCTTGTTAAGGATTTGATGCCATTGTTGTTGGGAGAGGAAAAATCTCACACTCCCCAATGACGATTTCTGGCAGGGCTGGATAATAAGAAGTTTGACAGTGAATTGAAGCCATAAATGAGTTATTGGTTACCTGGAGATGAAAGGAAGAGTAGTTCATCATTTAGTCTTTCTGTTATCAAGGAGATAGCAGCAGTTGTGCAAAGGCAAGGCCATCATCTTCAAATATGAGAAGTTTTCAGCCTTCCCAGGTGTAATTTCTGTGGCAGAATTTATACATTAATAAGCTAATCACCCTTCCACACACCTTTACCTTTGTACAACTGGCTGCTATCCATCACCAAGTAGCATCTTCACATCTTAGCTTCCAGAGGGAGAGGAATTCCAGAAGTGAAAGGGGAGCAAGGCAGGACATTTTTCCAATGGAAGGCTACTTTATTATGCAGTGTTAGGGGAAATGTTGAAAAACTAATTTGCAATGTTTCCTCTGAATTAACCTGGGCCTCTTAACTTCTAGATTTTTAAGAAGCTCAGCTTTTATTGAATTTTTAAAGATCTAATGCTTTCAATATACATGCAATAAGATACTTTTTGAGATCAGAATCATTTTTGTACATGGAAGTTTCTAAAATACGGCTTGGGTATTTCTTCTGATCCATTTTTAACTGCCTCGCATTGCTGTTCTTCTCATACATAATTCCAGATTTATGGTCAGTGGGTTCCACATTTTAATATGGGCAAGAGGAATTTGCTAAAAAGTTACCCTTCATGGTTATAGTACAATGACAGCAGTTAATCAAACCCTTTGGAGAAAATGGAAAGAAAATAGAATGCTTCAAATGTATTACTTGATTTAATGACTGTTAAGATATAGAAATATGAAGTAAGGGAAGTGTGCCTTCCTGTGTCACTCCCATGTCATGGAATGCACTTTTTGGCCTCCATTATTTCAATAATTAGACCCCCTCATAGAGGGTTTGCAACTTGGGCGTCCTCCTCGATCCACAGCTCACATTAGAGAAACATCTGTCAGCTGTGGCGAGGGGGGCGTTTGCCCAGGTTCGTCTGGTACACCAGTTGCGGCCCAATTTGGACCGGGAGTCACTGCTCACAGTCACTCATGCCCTCATCACCTCGAGGCTCGACTACTGTAATGCTCTCTACATGGGGCTACCTTTGAAAAGTGTTCGGAAACTTCAGATCGTGCAGAATGCAGCTGCGAGAGCTATCATGGGCTTTCCTAAATATGCCCATGTCACACCAACACTCCGCAGTCTGCATTGGTTGCCGATCAGTTTCCGGTCACAATTCAAAGTGTTGGTTATGATCTATAAAGCCCTTCATGGCACCGGACCAGAATATCTCCGGGACCGCCTTCTGCCGCACAAATCCCAGCGACCAGTTAGGTCCCACAGAGTTGGCCTTCTCCGGGTCCCGTCAACTAAACAATGTCGTTTGGCGGGACCCAGGGGAAGAGCCTTCTCTGTGGCAGCCCCGACCCTTTGGAACCAACTCCCCCCAGATATCAGAGTTGCCCCCACCCTCCTAGCCTTTCGTAAGCTCCTTAAAACCCACCTCTGTCATCAGGCATGGGGGAATTGACATTTTCCCTCCCCCTAGGCTTATAAAATTTATGTATGGTATGCTAGTATGTATGATTGGTTTCTAAATTGGGGTTTTATAAATTAATTAAATATTAGATTTGTTACATTGTATCATTATTGCTGTGAGCCGCCCCGAGTCTGCGGAGAGGGGCGGCATACAAATCTGATAAATAAATAAAATAAATAAATAAATAGTTAAGAAACGTTTTAGCCACATATTTTAAACTGCTAATATTTTTGCATTTATGATTTTACAATATATTTGCTTTAATCTTGTATTTTAGTATGTGTGTCTCTGTGTCTGTCTGTGTGTATAGAAGTATTTAGGTGCCAGAAGTATTCAGTTGAGTAGAAGGCTGGATGGATGAATGAATAAATGAATGACAGTGAAATTAATGTGCACCTTTAGTCTTGGTGTGGAATCATTGACCTGCAATTCACACATTTATTTAAAAGACAATCCAATTTATGCGGGTGTAATTCATCTCAATTATACTATACTATAGAAAGAATATCCGTTAGAGCCAATTCACTGTTCCAGTGTTGTTGAAAAAGAAGGAAAATTTCAGGATTGGGTTTTTTTTCCCCTATATGTGTGATTTATATCACTTGAATATTTTATTTTTATTTATTTATTTATTCATTTGTCCAATACACAAATACATAGGAAGAAAAATAGACATGTAGTAATATATATAAGGGTAAAGTGAACTTAGAGGAGAGGATATATGAAAGAAAGAAAATATATATGATAAGTGAGAGAAAGGAAAGACAATTGGACAGGGGACGAAAGGCACACCAGTGCACTTATGTACGCCCCTTACTGGCCTCTTAGGAACCTGGAGAGGTCAATCGTGGAGAGTCTAAGGGAGAAATGTTGGGGGTTAGGGGTTGACACAATTGAGTCCGGTAATGAGTTCCACGCTTTGATAACTCGATTGTTGAAATCATATATTTTACAGTCAAGTTTGGAGCGGTTCATATTAAGTTTGAATCTGTTGTGTGCTCTTGTGCTGTTTCGGTTGAAGCTGAAGTAGTCATTGACCGGTAGGACGTTGCAGCATTTGATCTTGTGGGCAATACTCAAATCGTGTTTTAGGCGCCGTAGTTCTAGGCTTTCTAGGCCCAGGATTGTTAGTCCGAGTCTTCGGAGAGGGGCGGCATACAAATCCAAGTAATAATAATAATTTTCGTAGGATATTCTGTTTCGAGTGGAGGAGTGAAGGGCTCTTCGGGTGAAATATCTTTGGACATTTTCAAGGGTGTTGATGTCTGAGATGTGGTATGGGTTCCAGACAGATGAACAGTAGTCTAGGATGGGTCTGGCAAAAGTTTTGTAGGCTCTTGTGAGTAGTGTGAGATTGCCTGAGCAGAAGCTGCGTAGGATCAGGTTAACAACTCTAGAAGCTTTTTTGGCGATATTGTTGCAGTGGGCTTAACACTTAGGTCATTCGATATTAGTATTCCAAGGTCTTTTACTGAGTGTGGGTTGGCAGTGAGAGATTGTTTATTCAGTTTGTATGTGCGGTTTGGATTCTTTTTGCCGATGTGGAGGGTAGAGCATTTGTTGGTTGATATTTGAAGTTGCCAGGTGTTAGACCAGTCTGAGACAAAGTCCAGGTCTTTTATTTCTTTATATCTTTCCTTTATTTCTAGAAAATTGGCATGAATGGCAGTTTATTGATAGTGATGGAAAGAAATACCATATCATGGTCTTTGATGAGGTGGAAGAACAGGAGAACAAGTTTGCAGGAGGAAATGTGCAACAACACCACTCATTAATATCAGTATTTGCTATCACAAATTGCTGTGATAGACATTGGCTGGATGTGGATGGAGTCTAAGAATCAGTGTATCTCAATCTCCATCCAGATCTAGCCAATGTACAAGGTTTTAATAAGTTCTAAATTGCTTTGATCATTAATATTTGTTTTTATGTGCTCTGAGTACACTAACTACATGAGTTTTTTTACAATTTTATTTGGCGTGATATTTTTTTCTGTCTTTCTGCTGAACCAAATTTATTTTATCTAATCCTTGGGCTTCTGCTTTATCTTGTCCATGTATTTGCTTTGTATTTTGCATCATCAAGCCTGCTTTTGGAGACAGATTGACATAGATTGGTAGTGTCATCTTGCAAATGGAGGTTCTTTCATCATTAATCTGTGACATATTGCTCCACACTTAAACATACTGTTTTCCACACATTGCACAGATGAGACCACAGTTTACTGGGAACATGATCTGTAAGTAGTTCTAATAACTGGTAGTTCAGATTATATATTAAATAATAACAGCCATTCCAAGCTATCTGACAAATCCATTAGAAATAGTTCCTATGGTTTGGGATGCTAATAAATATGTAGTACTTGTTTAAAACTTTCTAAGCTGATTGCTTATAATCATAGGAAATCTTGGTTGCCACTTATAGCCTGCCTTTTATTCTTAATTCCATATTTCATTGATTGCTCCAATAGAATGAAAAATCCAATTGTAATTGGTTTAGATAATATGTTGCCTATCTACCTTTTGTTAGATTTTAGGTAATTGGGTTTTTTTGAAATTTGTCCACGGAACATTAAAATATGTATTATTATTATTCTGCCCTTATTAAGTGTTTTTTTATTAGATGACTATCATATGGAGGGATATAGGAGTTAGTTGAATAAGTTGAATAAGACAATTACTATTTGGTTTTTCCAGAATGCTGAATGTATAGAAGCAAGACAGAACAGCCGCTTTCAGGTTGTAAAAAAAAAATGGCAATGCCTATTACGCTAGTGTGCCCCAGGCATTAGATATCTCATCAGTTCCTTTTAGCATTTACATGAAGCTGTTGGATGAATTCATTCAGTGGCATGTAGTATTATCAGTATGCAGGTGGTGCTCAATGGAGTACATCTCTATCCCAGGAGGGGCAGGTGATGCCTACAGAAGTTTTCCCTGAGTATGGAAGCTGTCTGCAAAATTAAATCACAGTCTTAGGCAAAGTATCCCTCAAAGTTCCAATTTATTAATAGAGCCATGCTGGCACATCTGGATAAAACCCAAATTGAAAGTTTCCCAGATTTCACCACCCAGTTGAAAGTTCAAGTCCATGCCCCCACACCCACAAGTCCATCACATTGTCCAATCTTCCATTGCCATGCTGGCAGAATCTACCCCTCTCCTTCGGTGCAAGTGCAAAGGTACAAAGACAAAGGATTACCTTGGCTTTCTTGAAAGAATTTATTCTGGCTACATAATAATAACCTCATTCAATCCCCCCTCCCATTTTCCCACAATAGAAAATGTATAGTAGAATAGCATAAAGTGTGGCAGGCCTAAGATCTCAAATCAAATGGCTTTGGCCTGACAGTCTAGATGAGAGAAACCATCCTGTGCTTCAACTCTAGCAAGATGAAGTGGCTTTGAATTGTTGACATACACGCCCCAAGTGACCTATCATATTTCACTAGTTAGCACATCCCTACACAGGATATCACATATAATTTTTTTTTGAGGGGAGGTATCTTCTTGGACTCAACTTCTGTTGAAGTAGCAGGTGGCAGGGACCTTTACATAATTTCCCCTTCTATTAATTGCACCCATTCCTGGACTGGCATGCCTTGCTCCCTCATGCCTTAGTCTTCAACTTTCAGCCTTCAAGCTCCTGAAGATCAACCAGAAGTTACTATTGATCCAGAATGCAGTGTAGCATGGAGCCTTGGGTGCTTGTGTTAAACCACTTCTTTCCAGTTTCTCTATAGGCAGGGTTGGGCTGCTGCCCGGATTGGGCAGGGGGGACGACACAGTGGGGTAGCAAAAATGGAGCTCCATCCCAGAGCATCCAATTTGCACTGAAAGATGTTGAAAGAAAATACAGGACATCCTGCATAAACCATGCCTACAGTGAGGTAGTAAAAATTTTGGTAGTCCTTCACTGTCTATAGGTACAATTCATGATGCTGATTATTATCTTTAAAGCTCTCAATGGCTCCAAATCATTTTAGATGCACCTCCTCTTAAGATGCAAAGTGTTCCTACCTCTAAATTTTCCAGATGACTGTGAAGACTTGCTTATTTTGCCAGGCCCTGGATTATTATGTATAAAATTAGTAGCCACATAAATCTTCTAAAATAATAAATTCAACAAATAAATTCGCTTGCTGGGGTTGGGGTTGAAATTTAATTACATTTAATTGACAAAATCTACTTTTATAGCAATATTAACATCTTCTAGGTAAACTCCAATCCTGATAACATCATGAACATATCTATATAGTTTTCTTGTCAATGATTTTTTTAAATGTATAATTTAGACTGTTGTCTGTAATTTCCTGATTGTTTGCATCCAAATTTTAAATACGTTCAACCTTTTTAGCCTTTTGAAGTCAGCCAAGATTGACGTGATAACAATACTCACTGTTTATTCATATAATTCAATCTTTATGTCACAATGTTCAATGTCACTGCTATGGCTGTGGGATGAAGCTGAGACTGAAAAAAATGTGGTGGGTTTGGGGGTATTTTGGGTTGTTGTGTGAGTCAGTTATTCAGGTTTGTACCTGGCACAAACCTAGTTTATAGAAGTGGGCAATATCATTTATCTAGCATTTCTATTAGCTTTATTTCATGGGTTAGATGATTGTATAAGTCTTCACTTGAACTACAGAATGACTGGCCTTGTTCTTTATGTCACACCAATTTCTGTGAGTGGAAATCAATCAAATGTTGTGTCTGTTAGAATCCACTTCAACCTATGTGTCCTCTATTTTCACTTTATGCTGCAGACAAAATTAAAAGTTTAAATCATAGCTCATTTAATTTGTGGACAGATGTAAATGACTAGAATAATTAGCTATGTTTTAAAAAGATAGAGATGATTATAGTATCTTGGAAAGAATGTATTCATATTTTTTTAGCTGTTCAAAGCTACCATCTGTATTAAAAACATGATGGCAAGTATACTTGTAAAGTAAATAAAATACAGCCTCCTTTATTTTATCAGCAGCAGAATCAAAATTATTTTCAGCTAAAGAAAGCTTATACTTGTTTTTTAAAAACACCTGAAAAAAATTAAATAGCTGGAAACAGAATATTTTCATTTCATCGTATGACAAGCAGTTTGAAGGATTACTCTTAAGACATTCAAATAAATTTCAGTTTGTGTTTTCATCTTTGATCTTGATCAATTGTTTTTAAAATAATAGCTGAAGAGCAGAAAGCAATAGCTGTCTTCGTTTGGAAGGAAAGCTGAAAATCCAGATCTCCATATTTGCTTGCACATACTGTACTGGATTTTAAAATGCTAGACCTTTTCTTCAATTGATAAGCATTTGGAGATAGATCTGGCACAGTTTGTATACACTTCTCATAAAAACTATTGGCAATTGGGAAAAAACCTATTTCAGCAAAATTACAGGTCTACAACATAGTGCTATGACTCTTTCTTTTGTATGATATTACAAGAAACAAAATGCAGACCAACACATACAATGGAGACACACACACATTTTTATGCAGAATTGTCTTGAAAGAACAGGAGGCAGGCAGAAATGTATATCATACGGTAGAAAATGCAGAATAACATCCTTACAAATCTTTTACTTGGAGTCTTATCCCAAAACTCATGCAATAACAGAGCACTATTCCCAAATGTTTTGGATAGATAAAATGACAGGGTTGAAGCTGACAATGCAAGATCTCTAAAACTCAATTAAGATAAAACTGTTTATCAGCCCATTATTATCATAATCTCCCATAGTGATCCCACATAGGTTGAAGACAGATTTTTTTCAACATCTGAGACTAACAGAGATAGAGTGATTGACTCAACTTACTCAGTGGGCATCCATACCTACTGTATGTCTAGAATTTGAATCTCTTGGCTTCTCACCAACACCTTAACCACTATATCATATTGGCTCTCATACACATAAACAAACATATATCAGATTTCCTCTGCTGTTAAATGCAGAACGTCTTCTGTATAGGACTTCCTAATATTCACCAATAAAGCTACTTACCTTTCTTTTCTTATATATGCAGAAATTGTCAAGCAGCTACACAAGAAAAGTTGCTCTGGAAACCAACAAATCTTACGCCATTGTCTATAAAATTAGCCTTTCTCTGCCTTTCATGCATCCCTACCTTTGCAGGAAGAAATAGGAGTCAAATTCAATTCAATTCAATTCAATTTATTAGATTTGTATGCCGCCCCTCTCCGAAGACTCAGGGCGGCTCACAACAATAATAAAAACAATATTCCAGTGAAAACAAATCTAATATTAAAAAGCACATAAAACCCTATCATATTTAAAACAACATATACATACCCAAACATAAATATGAAAAAGCCTGGGGGAAAGGTGTCTCAACTCCCCCATGCCTGGCGGTATAGATGGGTCTTGAGTAATTTACGAAAGACAAGGAGTGTGGGGGCAGTTCTAATCTCCGGGGGGAGTTGATTCCAGAGGGCCGGGGCTGCCATAGAGAAGGCTCTTCCCCTGGGGCCCGCCAAACAACATTGTTTGGTCAACGGGACCCAGAGAAGGCCAACTCTGTGGGACCTTATCAGTTGCTGGGATTCGTGCGGTAGCAGGCGGTTCAATTGATCCCAAAAGAAATTTTCAATTCCTCAAATGGGCATACTCTCCAAACACACATAGCAGAGCCCTCCTTGATTTCAGTGGAAGAGTTAGGACTCTATGGTCCACTCCTTGCTTACGTGGGAGCAAATTCCCCAGATTGCAGTAGAGTGGATTTTAGCCTACACATACATAGTATCTATCACATTCATTTCCAGTTTAATTGGCATCTGAAATAGTTGCTGAAGAATAAATGAAATGAAATCAGATCAAAATTTAAGGAGAGATTGGACAACTATTTGTCTGAAATGATATAGGGTCTCCTGCTTGAGAAGGAGGTCCCTTCCAAGTATGCTATACTACTATCATTCTTATCTTATTTTTAATGTCTCCATGGAATGCTTTAGAATGAAGCATTGTTCTGCATCATCAGCTTCCTTGTCCTTGTCAAAAATCATGTTGGCTTTTGATGATTCGTGTTCCATTTTCCAAAGGAACCAGGGGAATCACTCAAAAGAGGGAAAGTTAAAGTAATGTCACACAAAAACACTACTTAAATAAAGAAGGAGACATGTTAGAATGGCCAGTGACTTTATAATAAAGCAGAGGGAAATAAGTGATTGCAAGAAGGACTAAAATGGGTGGCATTATTCTATTGCCAAATTAAGCAATTCTATTTTTCCATTATATATCAGGAATCATTTTTTGCCTAAAAAGCTCTTTGTTTTACCCCAAAGAATCTGTCTTATTGTCTGTCCAGCCTTTGAGGGTTTTTTTTTTTAGACTTTGTAATGTAAAACTGTTATTTTAGATTTTAATTATTAGATTTGTTACCATGTATTGTTTTTATCACTGTTGTGAGCCACCCTGAGTCTACGGAGAGGGGCGGCATACAAATCTAATAAATTGAATTGAATTGAATTGAATTTGACTCCTATTTCTTCCTGCGTAATAATAATAATAATAATAATAATAATAATAATAATAATAATAATAATAATAATAATAATAATAATAATAATACCGCTACTGGACATTCATAAACTGATAACCATACACAAATACCTAGCATTGCAAGCATGGATTCCTAAACTCATTCTATTTGTTGTAAGCCATCCTGAGTACCAAGGTATTGAGTGGCATAGAAGTCTAAATAAATAAATAAATAAATAAATAAATTCATCTTAGTCTCTCATTCCCACAGCCCCTAAACCTGCCTGAAGAAGGATAGAAAATAAAGGTTTCATTGTGTTAACAGAAGTCTAGTTGAACAACATTGAATGTATCTCAGAGGATATGTGGAAATGTGTCTTAGTTTTAAGTCTGGTATGAACAGAATTGTGAGAGAAGAATAAGTGAAAGAGACAATACTATTGGGGTGTGTGTGAAGGAAGGTGGTTGAATTTGATTTTGTTGAAGCCAGTGACATGAAGCTAAAACTGCATAAAGACCTCTCATCCTTTCTCAGATATTCATAATAGCTAGCAATATATTTAATGCATTTAGCAGTCCATGGCATTGCAATAATATTTGATTCTGGGTAGTTATTGGAAACTAACCAAATAGATAAAATTAATTAACATCATTTATTTGGAAATAATCATTTCATTAGGAATGGGTCAAGTACAAGAACCAGTTTTGTTTTGTTTTTGTCTTTTATTACACATTTACAGCACAATGGTAAATTATCCATAGATTTAAAAAATGAAACCTGGGAAGCAGTTCATAAACTATTACATTCTGAGTCTGAATGCCAAAGACAAAGTACCAAATTAAAAAGACCAATGTTTGCTAATCAAGAGAATGAAGTGAGAAAATGAGAAGATGCATGACTCAGTATTTTATTTTATTTATTTATTTTTGAAAAACATGGTTTAATTTTTACTAGTAAGTTGGGAAATTTCTCTGCATCTAACAAACATACTGAGCTGCAAAAAAAAGAAATTAATCAGAATTAGGAGACAGTATAAAAGCCCAAGGCTCTAGACTACCCCGGAAATCAAATTCCAGAATATAGCAATAGCAAGCCACTCCATTGTTACCAAGAAAGCTAAATGGATACATCTGTGTAGTCACCAGGAATTGAATTTGACTCTTGGGGAAATTGCCACTTACATACTGTATATAAATTATCCTTTCCTTGACTTAAACAGAAGGACAATGGAGCCCACCAGTCAAATATAGCACCTAAAGCTTTCTCACCATTTATAGGGTTTATGGTAAGTAAGTATACCTTCCATATTTCTTGGAAGACCTTATAATAGCACGCTAAAAATACATGCAAATAATAGATTCAAGATCAATACATGTGAGAGAATATAGGCATTGCTTTTCAGGTTTAAAGCTCCTGCTGGAATCATTCTTCCTGAGAGATTAAATCTGTAAATTCACACGGAGAAAGTTGACGGGCAGTTGTTCAAATATCAGATTAAAATAGCTAATAGCTGCTAAAGTGTGCACTATCCTGTACTCATATGCCAGGTGTCAGTTTCAGGTTGTGAGCTGATTTATTGGGCACTGATATTATAACAACGTTTAGGCATGGAGATGCGAGTTCCTGGCATCTTCCTTACTGCAATAGATGAGATTGTGCCTATCTCCATTTCCCAGTAGCTTGAAAGCACATTACTTTTTGAGCTGCAAGATAAGATTGATGAGAACTAGCAACTTTTTAAGGCAAAGTTACCAGTTGTCATCCATCTTATTTTTCTTCTTAGAAAGTAATGTAGAATACATGTAAAAGTTAGTGTGTCAAAGGGGATAATGTGATTCCTGACAGTGGAAGTCCTCTTTTTTTTTTTAAATGTTCCTTCCTTCCTTCCTTCCTTCCTTCCTTCCCTTCCTTCTGTTGTGATTCCGTCTGAGGCCCCTCAGGGAACGGCTGATCCTCTGCCGGCTTCCTGCTCAGAGGGGGAGGATGAGGAACAGGAGGTTCAGGCAGATGGGGAGGAGGAATCTCAGGCTGAGGGAGAGGGAGGACAGCCAGAGTCCCCCTCGGGGGAGCTCTCCCCAGCAAGCAGCCTGGATTCCTTAGATGAAAATGCACAAGCAATCATAGATCTCCGGCAGAGAAGAGCAACACAACGAAGGGGACAATTAGCCAGGTACTTTCAGCACTAAAGAGGCAACAGCTGGGTTTGGGTGTGGTGCTCTTTGGAAAGGCTGAAAAGGCAGACCCACCCTTCCTGGCTTGTGGAGTATTATCTTTGGGAGTCCTGGGACCTGGCTGTGATCTTTGGCGTCTTGGAATTCTGGTTTGTGACTTTGAATACTGAAACCTTGGGGGGGAAAGGTGTGGGTCTTATTCTCTACAGTGGTGGGTGTGCCAGCAAGAAGTCTGCTGTATTGTCTGGCCATCAGGACTCTGCTGTGAAGTCTCATAGCCTGCCTGTTGGGAAGAACAGGTTTTTCTCTGTGTTTATTTTTCAAACTATAAAGTGCTTTTGCTTTTACCAGCGTGTCTGGCTGCTTTTTCCAGTTGGTGTTGAAGTCTGGGGGCACCCAGACAGAACACCTTCCAATTACTAATTAACCATGCTTGCTTATATCACACATTTCTTACATACAATTGTCACTTTTTCTATAGGTTCTTTGTATAAGCAGGGAGAACCCACTGATATTTATCTCCTGTGGGTCTTGATCTTACCCTTTCTGTAACCCAAAGGACTATTTATTATTTAGACCTTAAATGTTACCAATTATGGATGCTTTCTTTGTAGAATACAGCCTCAAATTTAATAGATCATCCGAAAGGTCACTGATAAACATGCAAATAGAGCTTCCTGTGGGCCAGCAGGCTGGCAAAAAAAAAAAAAGATTCCTGGGTTGGCCTCAAATCATTTTCAGATGAATCAAATACAGAACTGGGAAGAGGGAAGAGTCCTCCTCATAGGAAATGTCACTGAGCTTTCTGCTGCAGGCGGTCATGCCGTTCTTATGGAAGTTAGATTTCCATTGATATCAACAGAGTTGGTTGGGGGAGCACATGAACTCTTCACCATTGTTGGCAGATTTAGTGCAACATACAATCAGATTGCTTGAGCAAAAAAATAGGGGAAGGTCTTTCCTTCCTTTTGGTAACCATGGGTAGCAAGCAGTATATTTACTTCCTACTTTCTTTAGACATCTTCTTTCGACTGCTATTAAATCTTGTTGACTAATCTTAAAGGGGGCAGAAAGAATAAAAAGTCAGACCAATCTTTAATAAGAACATAAAAGTAGGATAAAAGCAAAAATCCTTTAAGAATTTGGGACCAGTTAAGTTTATGAAATGTTCAGTTAATTCCCCTCCATTCTTATTTAGTAGAGTTTATTTCTTTATTGATAAAAGGCATGATACTTAATTCATCAACGGACCTACTTTTCAGAAGCAAATGAAACTTGTTCGTGCAATATGCTAAAATAACACAGATTAAGTGGAGTCCATTGACACTGCAAGGTATCATTTTTTATTTTTTTATTTATTTATTTATTTAATTGGATTTGTATGATGCCCCTCTCCGAGGACTCGGGGCGGCTCACAGCATATACAAAAACAGAACAATAATATAAATCCAATTAATACTACATTAAAAACAACCATTAAATTCAATTAAAAGAAAGTAAAACCTATCAAACCAATCATTCAACATTCATACTTAAAACATTCATTGATCAGGGGAGAAGGCTCTTCCCCTAGGTCCCGCCAGGTGACATTGTTTGGTCGACGGGATCCTAGTGCAAAAAGAAAGAGAGAAAAATCAAGAAGTACTAAGCTTTGCACATTATTTAATTGATTAATTGTTTTGAGGGGAAATAGTCCTTAATTGACTTTGAGCCAATCCTCATGTCTCATCATTATCTAACTAACAGGGTCGCTATGGTGTTAAAATGAAGAACTTCCTTGATTTCCTAGAGCTGGGGTGTCAAACTTGCCACCAACAGGCCAAATGCATTATACAGTGACCATGGCTGTGTCCATGACTGGTTTAGTGAAGGGGAGGGAAGTCACAATACATCACATGATGACACCGTGATGATGCAAGTTTGACCCCCCTGTCCTAGAGTGAAATAGAAAATGGCTACCAGATCTGCATTGTAAAAATCCAGGTAACCAAAGTGGAAGTGACAATCATTTTTGCAACCCACTTCATAGAGTTCTAATACAAAATACAACAACATGTGCATGAAAACAGAGAATTCAAGTGGAATTATAACTGGGTAGAGTATAAGAGGAATATCTATTACATGTGAAACCAGGCTTAGTGAGCCAAAATGAACATGAGAAAAAAACAGAAACCCTTATAAAGAGGAAATATTGTTATGAAAGTGGTTAGATAGATAAAGATGATAATATCACAAGTAATTTCAGTTTGGTCAGTGGGGAGATGGGAAGGTCAAAACATACATTTTAAGCAAGTTTTCACATGTTAAAAATGTACGATGTTTTCATCCAGTAACATTTTGTTGTCCTTTGTGTTAGGGGGGAAAAGTCTACATCTGCCTTCTGTCTTCTTGAAAACATCTCTCTAGTAGCCTATGGAGACTGCAGTATGTTTTCACTGTGTTGAACCATTCCACATTATAAAGGCCTTTTCTCATTGTGTGCCTGGAGGAATTACACATGTAAAATTGTGCTATGTTTTATATATCAATAGGAACCATGTTTGGAAACACCCATTTGTTATATGGATTTCCCAACCACTCAGTTGTTCCTCATTAAATCTCTTTTAATTGAAGAACTAGCATGTACTCCCAGCATGGGGTTATTACTTGTAGGACTTCAAGTTAACATCAAGTGAATTCCCTCTTGGGGATCTTGCAACAGCAACAACAGCGGAAACAATGTCTGAATTCTATTAAGTATGGAGCTGACTTGCCATATAATATACCCATTTAGGTTTACAGTTATTATTACATTATGGACTGTTGGATTCAAGTGGCTGATTGTTTGCTGAATGAGGGCTTTACTCAAAAGAATCCATCATTTCCATAAATAATGCATTTTTCTCCCTCTGAAGTGTTAAAGCGTGTAATTGTTTTTCTGACATTGACTTAAACAATAATCTGTGTGTAAACAAGACATTGTCATGCATTCTACTAATGATTGCTAATTAAATCTGCCTTGTTATTACAAGTTTCCAAAATAATTCAAATGCCTCGAGTTGTACTGTGTTACTAGCAGAGTAGCATTAAATCATAAGCCAGGAGCACAGATAAGCTTTTAATTGCTAACCTTTCCGCTGAACTTCTTCATTTTAGTATTCCCTTCACCCTGCTATTCATTAGATACCTGTCATTTTTTTTTCAAATATAGTCATTAGTTGCAGGAGAAACACAAAAAGAGTTCTGCTTTAGCATTTCCCCAGCATATAGTTGCATGTAAAAAATATATTCAAACACAGATCTGAATAAAGTGAATGTTGTATGTTAGAATCTCAAGATTTCTGATAGAAATCAGGCAGAGTCTGATCTTACACAATAGAGGGAACAGGAATCTTCTCACATTGCAGTACTGAGAGTTGGTTGGTACCAGTGAATTAGTAGATTTATTTATTTAATTAGATTTCTATGCTGCCCTTCTCAATCAATTCAGATGCCGGTAGATGTGGTAGATGCTCTGCCACTTCAGTGTTATATAGGAAAATATGAGCAAGATAAGAATTGGAGATATATTTTTTTCAAGCAGAAATTATTTTACTGCAATCACCATCATATTTTTGCCTGTACAGCATTGTAGCAGCCAGGAACTGTTGCAATGGAATCTTTTCAGGTCTACTAAATTTCCAACACATAGAAGCAGCAGTAATTTCCTCCATACACTGCTCAAAAAAAATAAAGGGAACACTCAATTAAAACATTCTAGATCTGAATTAATGAAATATTCTCATTGCATACTTTGTTCTGTACAAAGTTGTATTTGTATTTATTTGTATTTATTAGATTTTTATGCTGCCCCTCTCCGAAGACTCGGGGCGGCTAACAACAATAAAAAAGACAATGTAAACAAATCCAATATTTAAAATAATCTAAAAAACCCAAATTTAAAGAACCAATCATACATACAAGCATACCATGTATAAATTCTATAAGCCCAGGGGAAGGGAAAATTGCTTCTTCAGAACTGTAGAGAACTCTCAAATTTCCAGGTGGAAGATCATTTTTTTTATTTTTGAAAAGGAACAAATGATTGTGAAAATTATATTTTTGTTTCTATTTTATATATATATTTGTTTATATTTTTTTGAATGTAAGGAGCAGAAAAATGCTTTCCCCTGTTAAAGAGGATTTTTAAAATTCCCTAATAAGCTATTGTTTCAAGACAGAAAGATATTAGTTTATTAAATTATTTCCATGCCTAAAGAAATATTTCAATATTGCAACCACTCTTAGACGTGCTGGAAATATTTGCACTATAAAAAAACAACACTTGAATCCCAGATTTGTAGCATTCTCTGTCCCTAATTATTGCTCTTCAGTATCAAAATTTGATCTTTCACCAGACCATTCTGATGAACAAAAGCCCAGCTTAGCCACATGTTATCATCCCTGTGACTTTCAGTACATTGCAAACATCAAAACCGAGTGTTAACTTCCTACTCCTGAACCAGCAGCTGAAGTAATCACCCTAATTTCATATCCTTTCAGTTAATATTGCTGAGAGGGCACAAGCCAAAGGTAATAGCATAAAATAAGGACCTGTCTCGTGGGTTATTTTCTTGATATTTGGTGTTTGATTTGTTCAAATTCACAGCCCCCGGCAGTGGACTAACAATATGAAACTTCACTGAAATGTACACAGGGGTTGGGGAAAGAGCAGGACCAATTTTAAGGACAGGCTGGTGGCTGGGAGAATGGACACAAATAGGGGATTCATGAGCAAGGTTTCAAGCAGCAGAGAAAATTACCTCTAAATTGCAGACACACAATGAGGTCATTTTAAAAAAAAAACCAGGAAAGTGGAAAGTGGGAGAGAAAAAAAATCCTGAGTAGAATTTCTGGTGGCCATTCACATTGCTCAAATAGCAGCAAGTCATTGGGGTCATGACTGAACAAAAAAGGAAGTAAACTGGTGTCTTTGACTCTCTTCTCAATAGACAGCCTACAAAACGAAAAACGTGCTATTTGTCAGACAGTAATGGGAGCATCTTGTGCTTCTAGTGGAAAGTCTTACATGCCCCTGTCTCGCTCCCCCCCCTTTTTTTTTTTTTGCTTTCTTGTCTAATTCCAAACTACAAGAACAGGTATAATTTCCAGAGGGTGCAATCACATCCATTCACACCTTCCCTGCACAGAATAGATGTCCCTGGGAAGAGGTGGAAACCGGTAATCACTCTTCTGTCCCAGCACACAAAGGACCTGTGACATGCATTACTGGCAGCCTAACATCCAAATCAACTAACATTTTCTAGGACTGACGAAAGAAATGAAACAGAAAGCGATGCTTCCCTTCCTTTATTTATTTATTTTATTTATTTATTTGTTTTGGCCAATACACAAAAATACACAAGGAGGGTTATAGAGGATATAATCAGGTGGAATGTATTAAAGGGAGAATAGAGGAGAAAATAAAGGAGTAAAATATAACTATGAGAGAATAGCAGAAAAAGATATAGGGATAGAAGAGAAGATATACGAAAGACAATAGGACAGGGGACGGTAGGCACTCTAGTGCACTTATATATGTCCCTTACTGACCTCTTAGGAACCTGGTGAGGTTAACCGTGGATAGTCTAAGGGTAAAGTGGTTGGGGGTTAGAGGATGATACTATAGAATCCGGTAGTGAATTCCACGCTTCGACAACTCAATTACTAAAGTCGTATTTTTTACAGTCAAGTTTGGAGCGGTTAATATTAAGCTTGAATCTGTTGTGGGCTCTTGTGTTGTTGTGGTTGAAGCTAAAGTAGTCTTTAGCTTAGCAGGATGTTGCAGCATATGATCTTATGGGCAATACTTAGATCATGTTTGAGACATCTTAGTTCTAAACCTTCTAGACCCAGGATTGTAAGTCTAGTTTCGTAGGGTATTCTGTTATGGGTAGAGGAGTGAAGGGCTCTTCTGGTGAAGTATCTCTGGACATTTTCGAGGGTATTGTCAGAAATGCGGTATGGATTCCAAACAGATGAGCTATATTCTAGGATGGGTCTGGCGAAAGTTTTATAAGCTCTGAGTAGTGTGAGATTGCCAGAGCGGAAGCTACATAGGATTAGATTAAAAACTCTTAAAGCCTTCTTGGTGATGTTGTTGCAATGGGCTTTGGCACTTAAGTCTTTAGTTATTTGTACGTACTTCGAGGTCCTTGACCGAGTGGGGATTATCTGTAATAATTTGTTTATTCAGTTTGTATTTGGAGTTCTGATTCTTTTTGCCTCTACTATTCTGAATTTTTATATCTGTTTTTCCTAGGTATGAGGTTCTCTTTTCTGAATTTCTCTTTCTCTGAAAGGCTGTTCATATGATTTATTATTTGCACAGTTAATTATTGTGATTTCCTGTTGTTAAAGCCCTGCATAGCATCTCTCATCAAAAAACATGAAATGACTTAATGAGACACCTCTGGATGATCCTGGGCCTTGGGAGAGAATAAACAATTTTAAAAAAATCTTCTAGTTGAGTCCTAAACTATACAAATAATAAAAATACAGACTTTGGTCTGTTTACTGGAACCCTGATCAAACAAAACTGTGCTGAATTCAAAAAATGATCCTTCATCTGAAGTCCTCTAGCGATACCCAGTTCAGATAAAGAACTTTGAAGACATAAAAAAGTTATTAAGCACCCTGGAAATATGTGCTCTTCAGCAAGCTGTGCTGAAACAAAGTGCATGGGAACATTGCAAACAAAACCTTTTCCCCACCGCTTTAAAAAGGGGTTTAAAAAAGGTTCCAAAGATAGCATGGCACAGCTGATTGGCACAGCTGATCACCAGAACCTTTAAAAAAGCCTTTAAAGCATATTTTACTACCTATTCACTGGAACCGGTAGTAGAAAATCTCTCCCAGAGGCCTATTAGATTGCACAGAATCGGCCTCTTTCAGGTCCCATCACTCTACTGGCTTTTCGAAAAGCTGTTAAGTCCTGGCTTTGTCAACAGGTCTGGGGGCCATGAACTCTAACATCAGACGTGCCCGAGTAGTGTTTGGCTGTTGTGTGTGTTTATTAGATTGCTTTTTTGGGGGGGGGGGGGTACTATTGTACTATCGTATTATTTTTTATTGTTGTAAGCCGCTCTGAGTCCTATGGGATTGGATGGCATAGATGTCGAAAAATTAAATTAAATTAAATTAAATTAAATTAAATTAAGTTAAGTTAAGTTAAGTTAAGTTAAGTTAAGTTAAGTTAAATTAAATTAAATTAAATTAAATTAAATTAAATTAAATTAAATTAAATTAAATTAAATTAAATTAAATTAAATTAAATTAAATTAAATTAAATTAAATTAAATTAAATTAAATTAAATTAAATTAAATTAAATTAAATTAAATTAAATTAAATTAAATTAAATTAAATTAAATTAAATTAAATTAAATTAAATTAAATTAAATTAAATTAAATTAAATTAAATTAAATTAAATTAAATTAAATTAAATTAAATTAAATTAAATTAAATTAAATTAAATTAAATTAAATTAAATTAAATTAAATTAAATTAAATTAAATTAAATTAAATTAAATTAAATTAAATTAAATTAAATTAAATTAAATTAAATTAAATTAAATTAAATTAAATTAAATTAAATTAAATTAAATTAAATTAAATTAAATTAAATTAAATTAAATTAAATTAAATTAAATTAAATTAAATTAAATTAAATTAAATTAAATTAAATTAAATTAAATTAAATTAAATTAAATTAAATTAAATTAAATTAAATTAAATTAAATTAAATTAAATTAAATTAAATTAAATTAAATTAAATTAAATTAAATTAAATTAAATTAAATTAAATTAAATTAAATTAAATTAAATTAAATTAAATTAAATTAAATTAAATTAAATTAAATTAAATTAAATTAAATTAAATTAAATTAAATTAAATTAAATTAAATTAAATTAAATTAAATTAAATTAAATTAAATTAAATTAAATTAAATTAAATTAAATTAAATTAAATCAAATTATTTCTTTTAATTTTTTTAAGGTTCTGACATTCACACAGCACACTGATTGTCACAGTTGATCATTAGAACATTTTTTTTAACTTTTTAAAAGCATTTTTTTTCTACCAGTTTGGGCGAACTGGCATAAACTGGTAACATTTTGCCCCTGCTCCAGCCTGTTTGTCACCTTCATCACTTGAAATTAGAGAATGGGGTGACAGAGGTGATAAGGGCTGTTCTGGTAAAGTGGTAGGGTCTGTTATCTCCACATGGATGGGAAGCTAATATTGCTTTTCTGGAAGACCTCCCACAGGGAATACTAAGAGCATAAGAAGAGCCATTCTGAATCAGGCCAAATGCTGAATCCAGCATTCTGTGTCACACAATGACCCACCAATTGTATATGGGGATCTTGAGCAGAAAGAGAAGGCAAAACCCTCCCTTTCCCTTGATCCTCAATAAAGGAATTATGCCTGCCTCAACCAACATAGAGGCGGCACATAGACATCCATTTCAATAACCACTGATACACTTGGCATCCATGAATCTGTCTAATGCTGCCTTGAAGCTATCCAGGCTGACAGCTGTCATGACCTCTTCTGGAAGTGAATTCCACAAACCAATGACCCTCTGGATGAATAAATATTTCCCTTTATTTGTCCTCACTTTCTTACTTTAAGGAGTAAGAAAGTGAGGACAAATACTTTAGCTTTAGGAAGTGCCCCCTCAATCCTAGTATTGTGTGATAGAGAAAACAATTTTCCTCTATCCATCTTTTCTATCCCATGCATGATTTTATACACTTCAATCAAGTCACCCCTTAAACATCGTCTTTCAAGGCTAAAGAGACCAAGATGTTGCAACCTGGTTTCATAAAGGAGGTGCTCCATTTCCTTGATCATACTTGTTGCCCTTTTTTGCACCTTTTCCAGTTCTATTATATCCTTCTTTAGATGTGGTGACCAGAGTTGTACACAGTACTAGCATCTTATGGCAGATATTTATGGTAGGAAATTCCTCCAGGATTGCCAAGATGCTATACGGAGAATTTGAAAGGGAGAGTTAATTGAACTTCGGAGTCATATTTTCACTTCCACTGCAAGTGGTTAGAGAGCAAAGACTCTGCTGATTGCAACTGAAAGCAGCCAATATGAAATATCAGGTCCAGTTTGCTGTTGAATTATTATCCAGGTTGCCTCTAAAATTGCAGCCATCCTGTAAATAGAAAGTCTTGCATCAGGACAAGATGAAAAACCCCTCAGCTGGCCATAAATGAAAAGACGATTGTGTCATGTAGATATGTTCCTGAATAAATTTTGCCAGTCGTCCCCAAGTAAACATTAGGGGGACATCAAAACAAAACAAAAATTAAAAAAAATTCAAAGAGGAACCTAACATTAAAAAGAAAAGAAAAATATAGACCCATAGAGAGTGTGTTGACAAAACAGATGCTTATTTCTAGAAATTCCATTAATTGTAAAAATGTACTAAGTCTGCATAAAATTTAAACATTTTCTAGTGGTATTTGTTGGCAAATGTAGTTGTAACTCAGCTGTTGATCATTGCACTTGACTGTTCCCTAGCTGGTCTTACAGTAGAGTCTCGATTATCTGACATAAAGGGGCGGGCTGATAGACGGACAGCCGAAATGTAAGATAATCCAAACTGTACTGTACTGTACTGTACTAGTGCAGACGCTTCTGTCTCCAGCTCTTTCTCTCACTAGTGCAGCCGCTTTTGTCCCTGGCTCTTTCTCTCACTAGCATTCCTGCTTCTGTCCCTTGCTCTTTCTCTTGCCAGCACAGCCTCTTCTGTACCCATATCTCTCTCTCTCTCTCTCTCTCTCTCTCTCTTGCTTGCTTCCCTTCTCCCAGCTTGCTTCCCCGTCGTGGCTGTCATGTTTTGGGGCGATAATGCCTACAGCCACACCTCCAAGGAGCCACGACATCGGATAACCCGGAGTGTCGGATTACCGAAGGACAGATAACCGAGACTCTACTGTATTTTGCAATCTTACACTACAACTAGATTACCAGACCATACTCCGATACCCACACAAAAAAACCCACTAACATTTACAAGATCATAAATAATAAGTTCACGTGCTTCACTGCTTACACAATCACCAAAATCTCATAAGGAGGTAGTAATCTACTCAACTATTAGAATTGTGGATTCCATCTCAATTTTTCTCCAAATTCTCAGCAAACACCAATTTTCCTCAGAGCAACAGTCTTGGGAAGTAGATTGGACTGAGAGAAGATGATAAACCCAAAGGGATGTTACATGATAGACAATGGACTTGCACCCAGATTTCCCAATCATAATCATTACAAGGTAGTCAAAAAGGTCAAGATGGTAGTGATTATGGTGTGATTAAAACTCTGTCATGACTATCATATTGATGTTTTTGATCATATCCTGTGGATAATTCTCTGCTTTTGAAACTTTCAGAAGTTTAATATTATTTCTGTTATAACTAATGGGAAAAAAGGGTTTCTTTTTCAGCAACAAAAATTAGAACACGAGGCCAGGAGATACCAAAAAGTTATGCCACATCTCTAAAAATTCTTGATGAAAAAAATAATAAGATGGCCATCTATTTCTGGACTGTAGATTTATGTGAAAGATCTGATTGCTCAAGATTGCAAATACCTCCCCAGAATGACAGAAAAGATTTAAAGCATGGCTTATTTTTAAAAGATAAGCTGAATTGGAGAAAGCAACTTCTGGTGAATGAACATGAGTGAATAATAGGTTGGGGAAAATAATTGAGAGGCTGCACTTAATTATTGATTACATCTTATTAAGATGGGGATTCTGGAGTCAAATAGCATACACAACACCAACCGGGTTTATGGTCCATCTAGACAGTCAGTTTAAAGAAAGTCTTTCAATCCATGAAGCAATAAAAAATATGTAAGTGTATAACTTGATAGAAGGAAAAAAGGAAATAGGATAACTGTTAAAATAAAATTTAAAAAGGAGGGGAAACTGAAGAATCAGAAATGTAATTGCTAACTCATTTTAAGTTTGATGTCTTTATCGCTCTGAGTTTTGTTTGTGTTTTTTTTAATAAAAATATTATTTTTTTAAAAAATGCAAGTGTGTATCTGTTAGTGTTACTGCTAGTTTGAACTTTTGCATGCAACAATATTCACAGCATAATAAGGCAAGCACCATCTTGCAAAGATGTCACCACTCAGGTTTCTTACTTGTGATTCTGTGTCAGGGGAAGATTTGTTTATTTTTTTTTAAGTTTTAAAACCTAAAATAAAAATTAAAGCAACTAAACAAGGTAAGAAGGGAGAAAAAAAGGAAAGGAAAAAACAAATGAGAAAGTTAAGGTGCGAAAAGAAACAAAAAGAAAAAGAATATAAAGAAATAGCATCCTCTCTTCTTTCTTCAATGTGTTTTGTCTGATCATCAAAAGCATGAATCATAAATTCATTTGTTTTTCCTGAGGGGAGAGTGAAAAAAAGAATCATATTCTTTCCTAATGCGTAACCATTACCCACTACCCACAGGGCGGTGGAACAGATGGACATGCCCATACCTGCTCCTTTGTCCAATAGGAACTGGACAGAGCCCACCCCCTGTCATCTCATCAACTGAATGCTGTCAATGTCATGCAAATAACAATGCCTCTTGGGAGGAAAAAAGAAAAGAAAACATTTACTTTGATTTGGAAAAAGAAGAAGCAGGTTTGTTCAGCCCTGGGTGGTGGCTGAAAGGAAGTCTACATCAATGGGAAGCTTTAAAATAAATCTGGAAATAGGGTGAAGGCTCCGTGTATCTTTAGAATACATTTTAAATCTATTTTAGTGACAAGTATCCTATAATATTCCTATACAACTGATATGATTCTGTCTACAGGTAGTTCTTGACTTACAATCTTAATGCAGCCTGCCCATCGCAGTTGTAAGTCAGGATGGTCATGAAACGATTGATTGCAAGTTCACAACCCTTTTTCGTGATGGTCATTAAACAAATCTAGGTAAATACCGTTTGTTATGGGTGCTTTCATGGCAAATTTCACCAAACCATCAGAAAATGTGACTGTGGGATGTTGCAAATGGTCATAAATGCAGTCATGTTGACAAGCAGCTAAAGTTCAGTCACAACTGAAAAATAAAATTTGGAAGAGAATATTATAACACTAAGTGAATTTTAATATAAAAAGAATATGTTCTACAAAGTAAAAATGGAGTTGTGCTGTTTGGAGTGCCACCTAATCGTTGGAAGACTAATTGCATCAGACTGTGGGAATCTATTTATGTGGACAGCTGAGACTGTCCTTGGGCAGAAAGAGTTATTTTGGAGCTGAAAAGAAGCTCAAAAACAGTGCTGTGATTTGGACTGGCTTAGGCTTTATTTGTGAAACTTGGTGAACTGGATTACATTATATTAAAAGACTATAAATGAACTATAAAACACTACAAACTGTCATAACTTTGATTTGTCATAACTTTGAAGGCTAAGTGACTAGTCATAAATCAAGGACTACTTGCATTCATCAAAAGCTGAGACTGAAGGAAAGGTATCATTTTCTCCTCATTTCCACCACCTGAGAGATGCAATCTTGAAGGATGCCCTTCCTCGATTTCAGTCCAAAGATTTCTACAGACTTCCAGGACAAATTCCTATCAGAGAGAGGATGATGCTATTTTTTTCACCTTCTGCTGCTGAGTAGGTCCCAGGAGTACAGCTCTGCACAGAGCCTTCTAGTGCGATCCTCATGGACTAAAGTTCTATCATTGGTAAAAATGGAAGGATTTGTTCTCCATTCTTTTGAACTTGAGTCCTGTAGTCTTGGAATGCTAAGTAGTGATGGGTGAACTGAACCCGCACAATTCGGGTCCGTACCGAATTTTGTGGTGTTCGGTATGCCGAACACGAATATTTTTCAAACTTCAGGCAAAGTTCGGGTTTGTGTTCAGTGTTCGGAGCTTTGATGTCACCTGCAGGTTGCTAAGGACGCCAAGGTGATCACTTCCTGGATTCCATGGAATCCAGGAAGTGATCACCTTGGCGTCCTTAGCAACCTGCCGGTGACATCAAATCTCCGCCCCCAGAATCTCTTAGTGGGAGGGGTTCCCTGTTCAGGTTCGAGTTTGGGTTCGGTTTGGGTTTGAACGAATTTTGCGTAAAGTTCGTCCGAACTTGCCGAACCTGAACACCATTGGGTTCGCCCATCACTAATGCTAAGATGAGGACTACTTGACAGAAAGCTGTGGGAAACTATACTTAAGTACAATATAACAAAAAGAAAGATATGACATTACCAAGGTATATGACAACACTTGCACATATATTAGTATCTGCTATCTGAGGCAATCCTTTTAAATGATGAGAATGTTTTTCATTTTTTTTTTGTTATAAAATTGCTCTTTTAAAAAAACATATGATCCATTTCTATCCTTATAAAGGGGCTTGACAAAAATTCCTTTGTCTGCTCTTCTCACTAAAGCTCAGCGATGAATGTGACTACTTCTTCCTTTTTTATCTCCCTCGTCACAACACTTTTGGCCACCTGTCAGATGACCAAAATTAAAAACAAAGCCTGATTAAACAGCTCTCTGTGGTACAGTTCAGGTGGCTTCATTAGCACACCAGTTTAGGGTTGCTGAGCAAGCTGGGCTGAAGTTCTTAAGGTTTTCCAGGAAGTTGATCTGGAGGCAAAAGATGAGGGGTCCACAGTTTTGCACAGTTGCAAACTTTTGATTGCATGAATTATGCATGATGCTCAGTGGGGCCAGATCCAAACAAGCACTGAGTAGCTCCCTCCCCCCATACGCACACTTCATTTCCTTTGAAAAAGGGAAAAAAAAGTGTGGGAAGGCAGCAGCTCATAATAATGCGATTTTTCCCCCCAATCCCATGGCTCAAATTATTATTATTTTTAAGGGAAGTTTTGCTTGCTCCTTCCTAAGCTTGCCCTGATTTACAGGGAGCTGTGAGAAGAGAAAAAGGAGTTCCAGACCTTCAGCTCCCGATTGTTGCAGACATCAATGGCTCTTCTGTAGCGTGAACGCAGCAGGCATTTTTGAAAGCTCTCAATGTCACTTTGCTGATCCTTGTCTTCTCCAGTTGTCAGTGTGCTCTGTCACATGATATAACACTTTAATAAAGTGTTCAGGGGTTTTGCATCCCACCCACCTTTCTTCCTCTTGTCTTCCTTTTCATACCACAGCTGATGTGCAGTGTGCAGGCGAGCATACTCAAATGAGAAAGAAAGAACCACCAGAAAACCGAATATAATTTATTTAAAGGTAACCTTTTTTTAAATTGCTGCCTGTATTATGCCACCCTGCTTGTTATTCTGCATGGATCTCACAGCACTAAAAGAAATAGCTTGGCTCCTTATATTAGTAGTAACTGCTGATACAGAGTTCTGCATAAGCCTCTTCAGATGCATGTTGAAAGATACTGGGTATTATCACACAGAGAGATGCAAATCTATTTCAAGGCTGAGGCATCTAATCAGGGGTGGGTTCCTCCTAGTTCGGATCAAATCACTTGAACCGTTAGCAACCCACTGATGATTAGTGATGGGCGAACCGAACTCACAGAATTCAAGTCCGTACCGAATTTTGCGGTGTTTGGTATGCCGAACACGAACCCAAAATTTTTTGAAACTTCGGGCAAAGTTTGGGTTCATGTTCAGGGTTCGGAGCTTTGACGTCACCGGCAGGTTGCTAAGGATGCCAAGGTGATCACTTCCTGGATTCAATGGAATCCAGGAAGTGATCACCTTGGCGTCCTTAGCAACCTGCCGGTGACGTCAAAGCTCTGCCCCCAGAATCTCTTTGTGGGAGGGATTTCCCAGCTTCTTCAAAGGGAGGTCTTCATGTAAAAATAAACATTGTTATTTTTACGAAAAAGGATGCTGCAGCGGCACTGCAAGCAAAGGGTGGTCCTTTCACATAAAAATAAACATGTTTATTTTTTCATGAAAGGACCGCCCTTTGCTTGCAACGCCGCTGCGGAGTCTTTTTTCGTAAAAGTAACAATGTTTATTTTTAGGTGAAGACCTCCCTTTCAAGGAGCTGGGGAATCTCTCCCACGAAGAGATTCCGGGGGCGGAACCTTGACCTCACCAGCAGGTTGCTAAGGACACCAAGGTGATCACTTCCTGGATTCCATTGAATCCAGGAAGTGATCACCTTGGCATCCTTAGCAACCTGCCGGTATACGTGACATCAAAGCTCCGCCCCCAGAATCTTTTGGTGGGATTCCCCGTTCGGGTTCGGTTCGGGTTTGGCCGAATTTTGCGTAAAGTTCGTCCGAACCTGCCGAACCCGAACACCGTTGGGTTCGCCCATCACTACTGATGATGTAATTTTGGCATCAGAGATCCGGTTCTGTCTGTGCCAGTCCATGCTCTCCGCCATTTTCCCCCCTGAATTTCTGGCCAATTTTCCTGTGTTTGGATGGCTTCTCCTCATTCTGTGCTTTGAAAAAAGCCCTCCCGACCACCCCCGGGTTAACGCTGACCTTTATTTCTTCACCAAGGCACAGCTGATCAGTTCCTCAGCTGTGTTTCGGGCTGAATCCCGAGCATGCGCGGAAGTGAAATTGCATGAGGGATCACATGCAGCCCTGCATCTAATGTGTAGGTCTTTTTCTGTAACTTCAGTATTGCTTTAATGTCAGAGGAAGACCATCAAATCTCCTTTGATGCCAGTATTTTAGTGCTTTTTATGTTACAGAAAGATTACTGAATCTAGCTTTTTTCATTTATTGATATAAGTGTTTAAACTGAAAAACCTCTGGTAGAGTCAAGAGAAGCAATAATTCCAATTTATGTATCATATCTGCCTTTCCCAAGCTCCATCCTTTAAAAAGTTTCAGACTACAGTTTCTATCTTCCTTGAATATTTGTACAGAGGGGGTAAATTGGAGTTGTTGTTGTTGTTGTTATTATTATTATTATTATTATTATTATTATTAATTAGATTTGTATGCCACCCCTCTCTGTAGACTCGGAGTTATATAGAATTTATAATTTTATATAAATTCAGCTATGGGCTATGAGCCAGAATGCTAAATTGCGCTCACCACTGCAGCTCGTAAGTTCTTGCAGGACCAACGCAATTTTGTTGCTTCACCTGGGAGGTAGCAACATTGTGCCCATGTTTCGGCAAGGTTTTACCTGCAGCTCCATGCGAGATTTTGCTATCTCCACAGGTGCAGCAGAAAAATTGCACTGGTCCGCAAGAACTTACGAGCCATGGTGGTGAGCGCAATTTAGCGTTCCGGCTCGTAGCCCCCTGATGGATAAATTGGTCTCTAATAACACTGTTTCACAATTAAACCAGTTAGCCCGGAGGGGGGGGGGAGAGTTTGAGCGAAGGTTTGAATACTCCAGCAAACTAGATGATATTTACTACTTCTACTGTCTCCCCTACCATATCCTGTGGGTAAGTACATTTCCAAATAAAACATCGGACTGTTTTCTACTATTTGTTTTCTAAAAATTCTAGCTATATGCCAAGTCCAGAAACATCTTTGGAAAATAATAATGCTTGATATTGATGCTTTACTTTGTGATGTGCTAAATTCCCCCCTCCCCCTTTTTTTTAAAATCAAAAGCATCTCTGACAATAAAATCAAATGTGAAATAGAGCTTGGAGCAAGTCCAAGTGTGGCCACAACATGGCAAATTTAGGGAATAAGCTCATTAGTAATACATTTTGCAAACACATTTGAAAACATCAGAATTATATTTAGACTGACTTGCCTCTTAGTTCACCTATACTTAAATCAGTTAAGTGTATAATCCTATGCATATTTACTCAAAACTAAGCCTACTGGAACTTAATGTCAGGTAAATGTACATAGATTGCAGCTTAAATTACATTATATTCAATGCATCATTTGTTCAGTAAACATATCACTCCATAATGCTTCACAGCAAGGGTGTCAAACTCAGGGTGTCAAGTTGCTGTTACATGACATATTGCAATTTTTCCCCTTTTGCGGAGCTGTGGTGGGTCTGGCGTGCATGTGGTGCATCCACACCAGAGGTCACCAGTTTGACACCCCCGCTTTACTGCATTCTCTAAGCAGTTTACTGAGTCAGCATATTGCCTCCAACATTCTGGATCCCCATTTTACCAATCTCAGGAGGATGGAAGACTGAGTCAACCTTGAGCCAGTCAGGACTTAATCAATTTCAATCCTGGGCCTAGAAAGCTTAGAACTAAGATGCCTTAAACAAGATCTAAGTATTGCCCACAAGATCATATGCTGCAACGTCCTGCTTGTCGGCGACTACTTCAGCTTCAACCACAACAACACAAGAGCACACAACAGATTTAAACTTAATACTAAGCGCTCCAAACTTGACTGTAAAAAATATGACTTCAGTAACCAAGTTGTTGAAGCGTGGGACTCATTACCGGACTCCATAGTGTCATCCCCAAACCCCCAACACTTTACCCTTAGATTATCTATGGTTGACCTATCAAGATTCCTAAGAGGTCAGTAAGGGGCAAGTACAAGTGCCCTAGAGTGCCTTCCGTCCCCTGTCCTATGG